>NC_133648.1:234987178-235287178 GCF_009905375.1 Apium graveolens | reverse complement strand
TTTCCAGCCATCATATCTCTCATTTTCTCTCAAACCCTCCTACTTATTTCCTTTTCACTCATCACAACCATGGTTCATTACAACTTAGTTCTGAACAATGACACCTTCACTGTCAATATGAGGTGTACAGAATGGCAGCAGGAATGGCATGTTACTGCCATTCCTGATGAAATTTGGGACTCGGTTCCCCAAGAGGTCCTCACAGACCTCTTGTTCTTCTACATGGACTACCATCGCCATCTTGAGCGACTGGAAGAGGAACCGCTGGAAGCTCCCCGACAGCAGGAGCGTATTATTTGTCTTGCTGTTCTTTTTGTTGAGAGTAGGAAGAAAAAATAATTTCTCCTACCTGTTTCTCTTCACCGTCAGCTTTGTCTGGCTTCTTAGCTTAGGACAAAAGTTGTTGATGTTAGGATTTGAAGCTTAGGACAATCTTGTACTTTTCAGCATGTAATTTGAATTTCATGAAATGTATTTGCTAAATATATTAATGAAATTTTATATTTATGCAAGATTTTGTCTCTGAGTCGTTTGATATTCTGATAACACATTAAATCCTGATACTAACCATATTCTGATGACCTTCAAGCTCTGATACAAATCAAGTTCTGATTCTGATGTGGCAAGATTTATTTACTTGATTTATTTTTGGTTATTCTCTCATTTGTCATATTTTTACAAAATATTGGTCACGTAGTGATACAAATTTATTAAGTGGGAACAGTTTTAAATTTTAAAATAAAACTGAACTACCTTAATTAATGGGATTACTTGGTAAGTGTAACAGGTTTTTCCTTGAAAAACTACATGTGATAAGTAATGATTACTGAATACACGTGCCCATTAATTATCTTTTACTGTTGCATGTCTGACAGGTGTCCCAACGGTTACTTTTTCTACCGTGTATAAGTAAAAGAGAGAAAAGATTGTAAAATCTTTTATTTACCTTCACATTTTATCTCTCTCTTTACTTTTATTCTCTCTCATATACTGACAATTTTTCATACAGACATTTTCTCAAACACCTTACAGGCAACTTTCTTTCTCACAAATTCTCATGGCACCCGAAGCAGTTTCTGGTACTCAAGTACTGGAGTTCTGGAGAAGCGGTG
Organism: Apium graveolens; assembly: GCF_009905375.1. Classification (NCBI taxonomy): domain Eukaryota; kingdom Viridiplantae; phylum Streptophyta; class Magnoliopsida; order Apiales; family Apiaceae; genus Apium; species Apium graveolens. Next base: position 235,286,066 of record NC_133648.1, on the reverse strand, counting down.
TGTATGATGATGGTGGTGCTCAAGGGTCCCCAAGTATCATTTTTTCATCTGGGGAGGATGAGTATGTTGTGACTTTGTCTACGGTTCGACAAGCACTGCAGCTACCTGAGAACTGTGTTTACTCTACTGTTGACGAACCAGTTCTTCAAAACATGATGGCCAGTCTGGGATATGAAAGAACATTGGAAAAGCTGGGCCAATTGAAGAGATCTTTCATTAGGTGGGAATGGAGTTTCTTCTTTGATTGCATAACTAAAGCCTCTTACAAACAAATGTTCCAATTTTGATGCAATTCCCATTTTCTGCCAACAAATCGGGTATGCTCTCATAAATCAAACTGATTTTGACTATGCAAGTGTTGTCTTAGGTTTTATTGGGGACAGAATGAATGAAGATAGATCTACTGTTTATTTTACTAGATTCTGTCAGCTTATTTATAGTTTCTGTTGTGATAATAAGCCCCAAGGTTATGGTGAATTAATTTCATCATTCAGAATAGCTAAAAGAGCTTTTACTGACTTATTATCTACTGATAATAAGAAGGCTGTGTTAAGACCCCTCTTAATTCCTTTATCTGTCAAACAAGCCTTAATAACCTATGATCCTGTTAAGTACACTGCATTATATCCTGATGTTCAACCATCTGAACCTCATCCATCAGCACCTACCACCTCTATTCAGCCACCACAAACTTCTCAACCTCAACCATCAGACCCTACAGTGCAGCCTTCATCTTCCAAATCTAAGAGGACTAAGAAAGTACCTCAGACTCAATAGAAGAGAAGGAGATTCATTCTGCGAGATGAATCAGATGCTGAGGAACAGGTTCTTGTATCAGAACCTGTTGTTCAAGAAGCTGAGAAGGTCTCTTCTCAGAAGGATGATGATATTGGGAGTTCTAGTCCTCTAAAAAGGCTTAGAAAGCATAATTATGATGATAAAGCTCCTACAGTCATCTTAAAAGCTAAAAGATTCAAAATATTGGCAAAAAGGCCTGAAGATTCTGGTAAAGGAATGGAAGCAGCAGCTAAGGAAGGGGATCAAGAATCTCTGATCTCACAAGACCCTATTGAAGCTCACAATTCTCCTAGTGCTGATTCAGATCCTCATGCTACTCATCACTCACCACTATATGAGCCAGACTCCACTCACATTCCTACACCTCTAGTATCTCCAATAAATGCTGATACCCATGGACTAAGTGATGAAATTGACAGTCATAACTTTGACGTGCCTCAAGTTTTGCATCTAGAAGCTCCAACAACTCAAGTCACTCTACCAACAACACCAATTCATGATGCTGATTTTCATCCAGAATTGCCTACAATACCTTCTCTGCATCTAGATACTGAAGATCAGATTTTAGGTGAGCATCAGAATATGGATGTTGATCAGAACTTAGTTGGAGATCAGCCCTTAGAGGATGATGTGGAAGCCTACATAGCTTCTCATATTGTTCTTATATCAGAAGATGCTGAAGCTGTTGACTCTGTAAGTTCTGATACTGTAAATGTTGAGGCTACTGGTAATGCTTCTACAAATATAGATGCTGATGCAGCTGGTCCTTCTGGACAAGCACCTCTGCAAGCTCCTTTGAAGGATAAAATAGTCAAAAAGTTTATTACAGGGGAAGCACCAGTATCTTGGAGTGAAACTCCTAGAGGATATGAATGGACTAAGGAGTGGAACTCAGTTACCTTTGTTTCTACAGAAAAGATTCTTGCTGATCATTTGGCAAAAGCTGATGAGTTGTTACTCAATGAAGATTTCAAGACACATCTAAGAGTTACTGCACTTACTACAAGGCACCTTCAAGGTCAACAGTCTGTAACTCAGGCCAAAGTGGACAAGATTCAAGAATCTTTAATGCAGCAAGATACACTTGTCAAGCTGAACAAGAAAAGGTTTTTCAAACCTTCCTTTGACCAAATTACCAGCATTGAGAAAACCCAAGAGAAGCAACAGACTCAGCTTGATGAAATTTTGAAAAATCAAGCTTCTCAATAATCTCAACTCATCGAGATCCAATCCTCAGTGGAATTGCTTCTCTCTCTTCTTTTACCTGCTGATGCCAAAAAGGGGGAGAAAGTAATTAAGTCCAAATGCAAACCTGATAAGACACTGAAGAAAAAGGATGATGGTAATGACCTGGGAAACTCTGGAATGGGTGGAGGTCGTGGTCAAGGTGGAGGTCTCTCATCAAGTAAAGCTGGAACTATAAGTCATAGAACAAGTTCTGATACTGGGAGAAGAATAACTTCTGATACTGGTAAAAGGATAAGTTCTGATGAACTTTTGGATCTTGATGAAGAAATTTCAAGACAGTTATTTCTGAAAGAAAATCCAGGAATGGACTTTGAGAGTCTAATGGAAGAAAAAGCTAGACTTAAGTTAGAAAAGGTCAACTCCAAATCTGAAGCTTCTGTTGTTAAAAAGAAACTTCCTACGGCTAAAGGCATTGTGATAAAAGAAAGGACAAATCTTGTGGCAACAAAGGCAAAATCACAATTGCAGATAGATCTAAGGTCCAAGGGCAAAGAAAAAGTTGGTGAACCTGTAAAGGTTTATGTGCCTCCTAAGGATGAAGAAATTTCTGTTGAAGATGCTGATCTTACTCTGACTTCAAGGAAGATTTCTAAGACAACCTCTGACATGGCTCAAGTTGTTCAGAGTCAAGATATAGTTAGTTTTGATATAACAATGAAGCAAGCAACCTCTGACATAGCTCAAGTTGACTTGATATCAGAAGATAAGTCAAAGGAAACCTCTGACATTGCTCATGTTAAATCCTCAAAGTTACTCCTACCAGGATTCATTAAAGCCAAATAGACTCAACATTTGAAGACTGCAGCAAGTGGTTTTGAAGCAAGAGTGGTTACTAGAAAGGAAGCAAAAGATAAATCTGGATTGGATAGTGCTGATGAAAGAAGAGTGCAGAACACAACCAATGATCCAACTTCCTTAAGTGAACCAGGTATTGGAGCAACTCCTGAAAGATTGAATCAACTAGAATCTGTACAGATGGTCTACCATACCTTCTTGAAACAACACATCTTGTTATATTTCATGACAGATGGAAGGGTTTACCATATAAGGGAAAATGCTATACCACTGAAGTATTTTGAGGAACTAGAACATGTTTTATTCTTACTTCAAGTGAATGACAGAATAACAGAAAGTGCTGCAAACTATTTGAAGACTCAAATTCAGAGACAGAAAAGGCTTTATTTTGTTAAGTCTGACAGCACATACTGTCCCAAGTACAGAGATCACAAGGGTGATATTGTTGATATGAAGCCTAATACTGCATCGATCAGAACATATCTTGGTATTAAGGGACTTGAATTCAATCTAGAGTCTGACAAAGCCTATGTCATAAGACTAGATCAAGAGTTGAGAAAAGCAAAAATTAATGATCTCAGATATGCTATCTTCCAAACTGGTGAAGATACTGCAGAACTCAAAGATGCAAAAAGGAGGGTGATTGATGAACTCAGATATGCTGAGAGATGTTTGTTAAAGAACTATCTCGGAACAACTCCTGACATCAAAGAGATCAGAAAGTGAAGCCAAGTCAAGATCTACAACTGCTCAAATTCTGATATGTATACAGACTGAAGTTGTTATCAGAAGTTAAAGTTGGTAAAGCTTTAAGGACTGTAAGTTGTAGTTATCTAGTCAAATTCTCATGCATTTGTACTTAATGTTTTTGACATCATCAAATATCTGTTAAACTTGTATATTATGCTAATTTACAAGTTGGGGGAGATTGTTAGATATATTTGATAATATCATGTCTAATATAATTTATGTTTAGTTTTCAGATCTTACTTAAATAGGATAAATCAGTACTTAACTGAAATTAGCACTTATACTGAAGTCAGAACTTAAGTTATCAGTACTTAAGATTCAAGAGATAATATCAGGACTTAAAGGAAACTTTCAGATAAGGAAGGTGGCTGATTGAAAGGAAAGAAGATCAAGACAAACGTAAGAAGAGATATGCATGAAGAAGGAATTCTGTGAAGAATGGAATAATTAGAAGAAAAGATAACTGATTGATATATTTTAGGAAGCAGAATTATATTCCATGTCAATTAGCGATTATCTTGTAACTGTATGATATATAAACACAGACATAGGGTTTACACTAAAAGTGTTATCATTATCGAGAATATTATTCATTGTAATCCTAGCATCTCTCGTGATATTTGTTCATCACTGAGAGAGGACAGTTCTACATTGTAACAGAGTTTAATAAAGTTTGTTTTCTGTTACTTGTGTTCTTTGAATTCGATTTGATTGTGTTATACACTGTATTCAACCCCCTTCTACAGTGTGTGTGACCTAACAAATAACATGATTACGTCCTATGTGACCTGCATGCTACATATTTACAGTTTTCAATGCCAGGATTGGGTATAAACGATCGGGTAGATGATAGGGATAAACGTATAATAGATAATTATCTATTGTCAAATAATTAAAATGGTATCTTTTATGATAGATACACATAGATCGAGGTGTTCAAAGCCAGACAGAGATATTTACAAGTAAAGCTTGTATATATGAAATACATGAGACAAGTAAATACTGAGATAAGATAAGCACAAGATGGTGATTAACAAGAAGGGTCAGATAGTCTGTCGATGAAATCACAGATATACCAAAACTGAGTGATATGACAGATAGTTAAAGATCAGAGGGCTATCAATTGAGGCAAGTATTCCTAAACTTTCTTCTGATATACTGCAAATATTTCTTTCCTGTTCTAAATTTAGAATAGTTAAAAGTTTTATATTTCGCTGCAATTACTCTTAATTATGCACGTATTTTTTATTATTGTTCCTTTATTATCAGTTGATCTCTTAAGAAAATACCTATTATTTCGGGTTATTTGCGAACCCTGAATCGGGATGTTTTGAAATCAAATTGATTTAATATCAAAATACTCTACGGACTGGATGGTTACGATGAGGGCCAGGGATGAGCTGGACCCTAAGGGCCAGAGATGGTTGGACCCTTAAATACAGAGGTCATAGTGCCTGGGTATATATATGTTGGTGGGTCTATACAGATGGGTATAGATTCACACAATACCCTGACTGATCAGCAGGTTATAGTGCATATGTTGGTTCTAGTGTCTAGTCTAATTTATTGTTGATCACCATTAACGGTATTCCTTCTTGGAAAGTTTATGATTACAAAAACAAATAAAGATTTGATTCAAGAGTTGAATCATTGAAACATTCACTATTCTTTAACAGGGAAATGTGATTTATGATTAAAGGCCAACGAGGGCCGATGCTTTTATTCACTCAACTGTTTTAAATAAATAAAAGTGTTTTGAAATCATTTAAAGATTATTTCGAGAAGTTTCTTTGATATGATACCTGGAAACCAATTATGATACGTGCTGGGCATTTTGGCTCACTCTTGCTTTGTGAATTCTTATTTCTTTCAGAATCAAATGAGGATAAAAGTGAATAGCTCTTGATAGACAACAAAAGTGGAGAGATCCCAACTGAAGGAAGTTGGAGGTGTCAGAGTGATTAAGATGAGAAAGTTAGTAAAGAGGTAATAAAATTGTATTTAGTTATTGTAAATTTTAGAAGGTTAGATTCTTGTTTCATACCATAACCTGTAAATAATCCGGAATAATGAGGGGTTATCTGTATATTTGTTTTGATATACAGGATTATATTATTTAAAGTTATTTAGTGACACTCAATCCTGACCTCGGATTTAGGGATGTTACAATAAGTGGGACATCTTCATTTGCAATTGTTTTGCCTCTGTCACTTTGAATTTTTTTGTTGTTGTTCAAGGCATCATAGTCAAGGCCAATGGCTATATTAGCACATGGCTTGTTCTTCTCATGGTACTGACCAACCAACTGAGAAGTATTCCTAAAAGACTTCAACTTCACTTCATTCTTCTCTATCTTTTCCCTCCACACGGCTTCTATTTCACTAGCACAGTTCAGCTTGTTCTTCAATTATTCATTTTCTTGCTTGACAGTTTCAAGCTCAACAAGTTGCACCTCAAAACCTTGTTTCTCAATCTCAAGCTTCTCATTAGCTTTTGACAGCCTACTAACCTCCTCAGTATTTGCCACCATGCTAGTATGGATGTGTAATATTTCTATGTTTATCTTTTCAACAGTCTCTTCATATTGACTAGTATTTAAATCAATAGTAGTAAGAGTTGGTACCTCATATTTTGATGAGGATGATTCTCCTTGTTCAAGGGCCATTAATGCATAGTTTCCAAACTCTTCATTCTCATATTCATCATCAGTATCATCCCAACTTTTTCCTTCTACAATGTAAGCCTTTCCTTGCTATTTCTTCAAGGGAGTTTCATACTTTTCCTTCAACTCCAGATAGGCTTTATCCTTCTTCACTTTCTTAGTCTTCCTGCACTCATTAGCAAAGTGACCCAATTCATCATAATTAAAGCACCTTATCTTTGATCTGTCAATAGATCCGGTCTTGTAGCCACCTTTTCTAGCTGATTTATACTGATTCTTTGGCTTCCAGTTGTTGTTGTTAGAAGACTGTCCCTTGTTCTTGAAAAACTTAGGCTTCTAGCCTTTAATGTTAGAGAATTTCCTAGCCAAGTAAGCCATGGATTAGTCCATTTCATCTAGCACATCCAAGGTATAAAACTCATCTTCCTCCAGCTCCAAAATAACTTGCTTCTGAGGTCCTTTATTCTTTTGCTCTACGTCTTGAATAACTAGAACTTGAGCATCTTGTTCATCTTCACTTGCTTCACTATCATTAACAACTAAAGCACTGGAACCATCAACAACATGTCCATGGTTACCTTCAATGACTTTCTTTGTAACATTTCAAGTTCATAAGTTTTCAAGATCCCATATAAAATGTAACACCCCCAAATCTGGGGTCGGGGATCCGGGTTGTCACGAGTTCCATTTCCCTTAATAATACTTAATCTTAATAATCGACCAACTACTGCGTATTGTGACCCCACAATATACATACACACCACAAGTTATAGTCTCAGAGATGAATATCAAAAAATAACACAAGTCATTTTATTCCACAATTATAAGCCATTACACCTCAAAAGGGTTTCTGAATAAATTTACATATTCCTTGCCATTATTACAATTCATAATATACATAAGTCTGGTACATCAAAAGTTGAAAGCCTAGCCTATTGGTAGTTGCTACCTCAGCTACAACGGCATCAACGCCTATAGGAAACTGCGGAACATTTCCTATCCGCTCGTGAATTGGGAGCTTGGTCTTGTTCATCTTGTCTATCTATTGTTGTGTGATGAAAGAAGAAAACAAGGGTGAGTAACAAGCCCACCAAAATAATATGTATAATAATTAACAATATATGAGCATTCTCATAGTACTCATGAAAGTCTTGGTCAAGAAGAAATGAACCAAGTTTGATATCTTAACGCGACCAAGTCGCAAAATATTCAGTATATATATATATATATATATATATATTTTTCAAAATCTTTGAAATCCTCTGCCGTGCATAATATACACAGAGTTCCAGTTTATAACTGTATAAAAATATCGTTGCAAGGTGATCTCATATATCTAACCTTGTCTCAATGTTTTTCTGAAAATCTATGTTATGCATAAGATAATCATTAACTAGATATAACTTGAAAAGATGAAGTTACAATATACTCCAATATACTTATATCTTTTCTGAATACTACTTGAACTACCACCGTTCAAGGTATAAATAGTTCATCCCATAGATGAAGCTACAAGACAAAACTTGTATAGAATCAATCTTTAAAATATCATCAAAATGAAATGAAGTTACGAGATACTTCATTTGATGGAAACATCATTTTGAAAACTCGACCCTGCCAACACTCTACAATCGCCCAGCCGTAGCATTTCTATTGAAATGGTCTGGCTAGTGTTGCAGAAATATCCAAACTGGATGATGAACTCATTACGAGAGTTTGTAGCGCCAAGAAGACCACTCACGATGATCAGTCGCAGTAGTGCAAACCCACCATTTTCTACATGTAGAGGAGAAAAGTCGGATTTACTTGTCGACCGAACACTGGAATCCTAAGGAATGGACCATCTTAGCGGAACTTCCGGGCCATTTGGGCCAATATAATAAGGCTGGGCCGGCGCCACTCGACCACTTACGCCACTCCTAGTTCAGATGAAATCCATGACTCTGAAACTGTAAAGCTCGTCCCACCTTTCCCCAAGTAGAAACTTGTTGATACGGCTCCACCAAGAAGTCGTATCTAGTTGGAAAGGAAAACTCACCAATATTTCCCAGGCGATGCCTGTTAATGGATTAACTTATTCCAAGAATTTATTTCCCGAGCGTTGGGTAAGTAACCAAAAACTCTTTTATCAAAACAGCAACCTTGTTGTGAATACATAACTGGAGCCGGATCCCTCAGATTTTTGAGCGAGTATTTAAATCCCCTTCGAAAGGTAGATCTTAAATTTGAAAACACGTTTTGGGATCTGCTCTAGAATTTAAAACCATTTTTTGCGAATACATCACGGAGCCAGATCCCTCAGATTTTTGAGCGAGTATTTAAATCCCCTTCGAAAGGTAGATCTTAAATTTTAAAACACGTTTTCGGATCTGCTCTAGAATTTAAAATCATTTTGAAGACTCGAAGATATTTTTGAAAGCGTTTGGAATAAGGATGATTTGATAGAATAAGCCGAGTCATAAGTCCTCGAATGAAAATTCAAAATAATATTCATTTATAATATAAAATTATCGAATAAACCTTATTCGATTAATAATTTTGAAAACTATTTATATATATATAATATACTCGGGAACATCGCCTCCCGGTTTAGAAAAATATTCAACTCTGGGTCCCCTATACTAAGGGTATACACAAGTACTGCTTATCTCTAGCATAGGTATTATGCAATTTATAAGCATTTGAATTGATAATAAAATATCAAGATTTCAAAACATGCATATATATACCATATCAACATGCTCCAATATATCACAAGATTTTCTAATAATAACCATGCACTTATCTCAAGATAATGCATCAATATATTTACATCACAACAACAGTATAACGGGTAGAAAACTTGCCTGAGTGTTCCCGGATAGACTTAAGCTTAGAGTGGGTCCGATAACCCATGAACAACAACGTAAGTCGGAATTAAACCCCGGTCGCTTAAGAAACTAGACTTTAACCAATTGAACCCTAACGTTCGCTTATGGTCACTTCTACGCTTAACTGAATCACATAAGTCGTTCGAGTACCCTCGGCTCCACCATTTTTAATAAACTAACCATTAAGAATTTTAAGGAGATTCTTTCACGAGTACTCTACCAACTGCCTAATCCACTTTACATAATTGTTTCATACTCCAATTAGTCATTTAAGGGCCTTAACCAAGGTTTCAAAATAAGGCGAGGGGTAATGGTTCGTTCGCGAAACGTCGTTACTTAAAACGATCGTTTCTCCTAAACCGTAAATCGGATCTAAGTGAACGATATATCAAAACGAAGCTTGAAACATAACCTATCTAAGCATGGAAGCGGTTAGTTCATAGCATTAGGTGTTCGGGTCCAACAGTTAATCACAAAACAGTTTATAGAAAATCGGGCATTACGACGGCTTTAACCTAACGATTTCCAAAGTTTAAACTACACCAAATCATCACCAATTCAACAACTATACAACATCCATCAACATCAAACTAAACCCATTCATCTAAGCACCATTATCATCCAAACAAACCAAACTTAAAATTAAGGGTTCAAGAGTTTATACCTTCCTTGGAGAGTGGGTAGTCACTAACAAGCCTCTAGGAACCTTGATATATGCTTAATCAACCTTAAGCTTTCATGAAAATCAAGAAAATCAAAGTAAGTTACTATTCACTACTATTCATCATCATCTTTGATGAGTGGATTAGCGAAGCAAACCATGGAATCTTGATCTTAAACTCATGGTATAACTAAGTTATGAAATATAGGATCTAAGGAAATAAACCTTGTAATTTTCCATGGCCTAGAACTTGAGTTTTTAAAATCTATTTCTTCATTTCTTGAAAAGGCCGAATGGAAGAAGATATAAATGGGGGAGAGATTTTGCTTGCGTGTCTTTCCTTGATATTTGTGCAAAGAATGCATGGTTATGGTTAATTATTGGCTAAATAACTTGTTTTCACTTGCTTATATCATTGGTTGCATCACTACTTTGCCACATGTCTCATTCTTGTGGGGTGATGATGTCACCTTGATTTTAACCACATGTTTTAGCTTATCTTAGAAGCTTCCTTCTCATGCTACTTGCATGTGCTTGCCCCTTGGACGTTTATTTGTTTTATGGTTCGCTTAACTCTCGTTCTCGTTGATCGTTTGAGGGATCATATCCGGGATCTTATTACTTGGGATTCCCTAACCCTCTCTTAATATTTATAGTCCTTTAATGATCCTTGCTTATAATCCATGAATTTAAATCCTTTTAATCATGTTACCTTATACTCAATTCTTTCGATATCTGGTGGATTTTCGGAAAAAATCAAAGTGTTCGAATTTGGATTCTGACGATCTTTGCATACACTCATATACTTTATGGAGTACTAATAACATCTCAGAATATCAATAAAAGAATTCCTACATAGTGTGGCATGAAAAATTTTCTTAATCAACATAATCAGCAAAATCACTATTCATAAGGGTTACAAAAAGTCCAAAATTTTTGGGGTTATTACAGTCTCCCCTCCTTAAAAGGATTCTGTCCCGGAATCAGATAGAAAATGGTTGGGGATACTTTTCTAGCATTGCACTTTCTAACTCAAGTCAATTTTCCCACATTGTGATTCTATTACAAAACTCTGACTAGTTTGATAACCCTTCTCCTAAGCACTTGTTCCTTTTCGATCTATAACCCTTCCTGGTTGCTCCATATAGGATACGTCTGGTTGCATGTCAATGCGCTCATATGGCCCTATATATCTGGCATCCGGATTACACTTCCTTGTCATTGATACGTGGAACACGTTATGAACTTGCTACAGGTTCGGGGGTAGGGCTAACTCATATGCTAACTTCCCAATACGTCTTAATACCTCAAAGGGTCCAACAATTCGTGGGCTCAGCTTTCCTTTCTTTCTGAACCTCATCCATCCTTTCCAAGGGAATACGTATAACATCACTACGTCCCCTACTTCCTACTCTTTGTCATTTCGTGTCAAATCAACATACTTCTTATGTCCGTCTTGGGCTACTACCAGCCGTCCTCTGATTAGATCTATTATATCCTTGGTCCTTTGGACTACTGCGGATCCGAGCATCTTGTGCTCTACAACTTTATCCTAACATAAGGGAGATCGACATTGTCTTCCCTCAAGGATCTCATAAGGCTATACCTCGATACTGACATATGATCTATTATCCTAAGAAAACTCAATCCGCGTTAAGTGATCATTCCAAATTCTTTCAAGTCTATTGCACAGACTCTCCTCATAGCTTCTAGCATTATATATTTTGCTTCTTAATTCCCATTCTTTTCCAGTTCGTAATCGTTACTATCTTCCGTACAGAATATTATTCTAGATATACCTTTACTTGCTAGAGTTTTATAACCTTTTAATAATCGCGTCAACCTTAGTATCACGAATGCGTTTCCATTCCGAATACCACCATACTTGGTACCAATTCATCTCTAGCTGCCTCCATCTTCGAAAGCTTGGTCATTCGTTTAGAAGTAAAAGAATTTATTGAGAGATCACTATGATCATGAACACTTGTTCTATTGCATAGTTAGTACAGAAGGTGGCCAGCCTTTAGTACTTGACAAGCAATTAAACAACATGCGGTATCCTACTAGGCTTCTATCACACAGATAGATAGTCATTCGGCAATACCTCCCCTTCTGGAAGGGTTGTTCTTCTCAGCTTACATGAAATGAAAAGAAGAGAAAAGAACGAATTGAAGAGAATTGTATATATGAAAAAAAAATATATTGCCACAAAATATCTGGCTTGGAATCTACTTCTGAACTATAGAGGTTTGTCATAGGAGAACAAAACATATATGTATATATATCAACATCAAGTATTATAGCATCGCATTTCACGCTCCTGAATATCTACTATTCCGTCCATCGTTCTATGGTCCCCTGCTCTTGCTCGAGCTTATAAACAATCACCTTTGAAACTCCCTCAACATCGAAAATCGAATCTGGGATTTCATTCTAGGCATCATCGTTATTAGAATATTATGCTTGCATCGCAACCTTCCTCGTATAGTAACACGACCCTCTATTGTTAAGAAGGAATAAATATTTAATAGGTAGATAATTGACTTAAATAGTCTATCAATAATAACTTATACATCACCATGACCCGATTAGTGGTACTCAATCTCAACATTCATTACAATACAACTCTCACAGTTGTCATCGTCTCATTATTCATAGACTCATTGTTGCATTACTTATGGTCCACCACTGACCTACTGTAGTCATTTGTTTTCCTCAAAATCTTAATAGCTAATCATACGGAGTCCATACTTACCGTATCAAAACCTTCTAAGTAGGTAACATATCACCGTTTGTGATCTATGAAGGACATCTCCTGAACTTGATGTATATATGACATGAAGTAGATAAAATTGTAGAAGAATATCAATCAAAGCAACAATAGCAGGTTATTACCGTTAGTAATCATATGTCCTCAATAAGAGACTGGAAACTTAAGGGTTCATTTAGTCCTTTCATAACATGGCCCCGGCTTATCTCAAGATATGACTATCTAAGATAGATAGCCCACTCATGAAAATTATATAAATTAAATCTTTACCAAACTAATATTACGGTTGAGTATCGCACAATCTTCAGAAGGAATGTCAATCTTTCACACCATAATACAACCTTCACGACTTTAACCATCATCACTGTATTCCTCTGGCACGAGCGCCTATAATTGTCCACTTACACTTAAAGTGTCGGCCACCTCTTTGGCCTTTCTGATAGTAAAATTTCCTTACAATCAATGTCATTTTAACCACCTCCAACTAAATTTTCTACCTCATTTCAATCACTGCTTATGTGAAAATGCTTTTCTTAAGTCCTGGTGAGAAAAAAAAATCACCATTTTTCCATAAGTCATTGACTTAGTCTTTAGATGTGAACATTGCCACGACTGACTCTCGATCATACTTAGGACGTCTCTTATCATCGGTCCTTATTGTTTTCACCAATCTCGACCTTCATTGGGTCAATCTATACTTTCTTATGGTTCAACTCGTGCCCCACCTGGCATTATTATAATTACGTCATATTTCCTTTATCAAAATTTTTATTCTTGAGAACCTTGAATATTACCTTTCTCCTTGTAAAACCTCTAAGGTTATCCTTAAATTCTTCATCCGGCACTCCCTAGGTACGTGGGATATCAAGATACCATTTACTAATACTAGAACCATTGTCTATATAGTTCTGAAAACTTTCTCAACTGATCTTTAAAGGTTTTTGTTGCCTTAATCCTTCATTCCGTATTACCCGAACTCATAATGTCCCTATTAAGGGTGAAATGCCAATCTTTATGCATTCCCCCATGGTCCATCTCAAGTTATCGAGGTTCCATCCTTAATTCCACCTTTTAAAAAGGTAATTGCATCCTTCCATAGATAAATCAAGTCATATATCCCTGATAAGGGTATCTTATTCAATCATTTCCACCTCGATAGTCTATACCAAATTTCATAATAGCATCCTTATTCAAGTTGAGGTCAATCCATATGGCCTCCAAAAGATAAAAAGGTTATCCGCTTTTCTTTCCTGATTTGGTAATGATAGCATGGATGTTCCGGAAGATATTGGTCGTGTTCAACGTGAACTTCTTTTCACTAAATCCTCATTTACTTTTGTTGTTTATCTCAACAGTCATCTCAATGTTGAGATATCTTCTATACTTGGTGTCTCCCTTTTTGGGCATCAAGTCACAGGTCTTACATACACTTCATATTCTTAAAGGTCACTTCCTTCATCCCATTTTCCTAATTTCTTGTTATCATGTCCCCTCAATCCATTCGTGTTTCCTTATTAATCCATCGGTCTATCTCAAAGTTTCATCGAATACTCCCAACTAAAAAGGGGATCAATTATACGTATTGCCTACGCCTTCAACCTTGACTTTATCTCATGATCAGTCACCATTACGCTGATGATGACACACTTCTCTATATTTATTTCTAGGGTTTCTTAGGGTTTCACATACCTAATTCCCTTATCGTTTCTTAACTCTATTTCCTTTATATCCCTTTATACTCTTTCCCTTTTCAGTCTTTTATTTTCATTTCTATTACAACCATTTCATGAACCAACACAACATAAGCGTTGATTTTAAACATTTCATCATTCCTGGATTCGTGTCCTTCAGACGAACCTTGACGACTTTTACAACATAGATTCATGATTCATCATACTTGTCCGTCTTTGGCCTGGTTTTAAAACTTCTACACTATCTCTCTATCTTCCTTAGCCTTCCACCAGCGGGTGGCCTCTCTCTTAGGAAGGTAAGTGGCAAAAACAGTCTTTTGCACTTCGTCAATCATTTAGAATCTCAAATGATTCCTATATTTCCTTTAGCCAGGCTCCTGCCTCGACTGGGTCAACTTGTTCCTTGGAACTCTAAGAGCTTAGCGACTTAAAGGTCCTGAAAGAATTTCCCACCGTATTGTTTCCTCAGGGTGGTCGTTGGGGGTAATAGTCTAAGTTCTGTTTAGACAGGTCCATGAATTGCCATATAGGAGTACCGTCTCGGTCTCCTTTCCTTACTCGACTTCTGTTTTCTCAGTATAAAATGTTTCATCCTTCTCCCATAATTGGGGTTATCTTATACGTTAAAAATCCTTGTTTTCCACTTCATTAAGATCTGGGTTCCTTACATCTTGATTGCGACCTCCCTGATTATCACATTCAGGGTTTTCCCTTAATCTTATTCCTCAAACTATGGCTTTCATCTAAGATCCCTCCCTTAAGCTCTTGAACGTTTGGAACCAAAATTCTGTAGGAATACCTCATTATCGCCTTATCATCTTTCTCGGTATTAATCTCTTCTCCAGTCATTGGCTCTCTGCCTTCATTCATCACTTTTTCTTGGCACAATATGACCTTTTCTCCATAATTCAGGTTGCATTACAACCTCAAACAGCCTTTCAGTACTGGCTCTGGTTACCTTCAGTTCTATTTCCATTTTATCAAAATCTTGTATCTACTCTCCCGAAGACATTATAATCTTGAGTCTCTCCTCTCTACCAAGGGCATTAGGCACCACATTGGCTTTCCCTGGATGATAAAGAATCTCATAATCGTAATCCTTGATTAGCACTAACCACCTCCTCTGGCGCATGTTGAGCTCTTTCTGCGTGAAAATATACTAAAGCACTTATGGCTTGTGTAAACCTCTCACTTCTCTCCATACAAGTAGTGCCTCGAATCTTTAGGGCAAAACTATTTCCACGAGCTAGCCCAAGCTCATGGGTAGGATATCGGATTTCATATTCCCTTAATTGTCTTGACGCGTACGCGATTACCTTACTGTGATGTATAGGAAGCACCCTAATTCCTTATGCGAAGCGTCAATACAAATCATAAAATCTCCTTTTTCCATCCAGCAACGCCAACATAGGGGCTGTCACCAATCTTTGCTTCAGTTCTTGAAAGCTGTTCTCGCATTTCTCTATCCATTCAAACTTCTCAGTCTTACGAGTAAGCCGCGTTAAAGGGGCTACTATCTTTACAAACTTGAACGAACCTCCGGTAATGACCTGCCAATCCTACCTCAGGTGGTTTCCCTAACCATGGTTATCAATTCCTCAGTGTTCCTTTATTCATTCTTGTCAGGATCCTCCACGGGATCCTCCTCAGCAACAATCCCTTCTAGGACAACATCCTCAACCGCTACATCCTCAATATGAACAACATCTGGTCCCTCGTTAGGACGCTCTAACGTATCCACAATCTGATCCCCAATATGTAGTAAAACATCATCGCGCTGTTGCCCCTCAACCTCAGGGTTCGGAGTCCCGCTACCATATACGATAACGAACTACGCTTCTATCACGATATTTATAAGGGTTCCCATAAGGGATTTAACTGTCAGTACTACGTTAGGTAGTCCGACTATGAACTTTCCAAGAGTTCTTATTATCTTAGTGAACTTATTATTTTAACGACACATCATCTCTGAGGTTTATAACGCTTAGCTCTGATACCATTTCTGTAACACCCCCAAATCCGGGGTCGGGGATCCGGGTTATCACGAGTTCCATTTCCTTTAATAATACTTAATCTTAATAATCAACCAACTACTGCGTACTGTGACCCCACAATATAAACACACACCACAAGTTATAGTCTCGGATATGAATATCCAAAAATAACACAAGTCATTTTATTCCAAAATTATAAGCCATTACACCTCAAAAGGGTTTCTGAATAAATTTACATATTCCTTGCCATTATTACAATTCATAATATACATAAGTCTGGTACATCAAAAGTTGAAAGCCTAGCCTATTGGTAGTTCCTACCTCAGCTACAACGGCATCAACGCCTACAGGAAACTGCAGAACATTTCCTATCCGCTCGTGAATTGGGAGCTTGGTCCTGTTCATCTTGTCTATCTATTGTTGTGTGATGAAAGAAGAAAGCAAGGGTGAGCAACAAGCCCACCGAAATAATATGTATAATAATTAACAATATATGAGCATTCTCATAGTACTCATGAAAGTCTTGGTCAAGAAGAAATGAACCAAGTTTGATATCTTAACGTGACCAAGTCGCAAAATATTCAGTATATATGTATATATACTTTTCAAAATCTTTGAAATCCTCTTCCGTGCATAATATACACAGAGTTCCAGTTTATAACTGTATAAAAATATCGTTGCAAGGTGATCTCATATATCTAACCTTGTCTCAACGTTTTTCTGAAAATCTATGTCATGCATAAGATAATCATTAACTAGATATAAGTTGAAAAGATGAAGTTACAAGATACTCCAAAATACTTATATCTTTTCTGAATACTACTTGAACTACCACCGTTCAAGGTATAAATAGTTCATCCCATAGATGAAGCTACAAGATAAAACTTGTATAGAATCAATCTTTAAAATATCATCAAAATGAAATGAAGTTACGAGATACTTCATTTGATGGAAACATCATTTTGAAAACTCGACCCTGCCAACACTTAACAATTGCCCAGCCGTAGCCTTTCTATCGAAATGGTCTGGGTAGTGTTGCAAAAATATCCAAACTGGATGATGAACTCATTACGGGAGTTTGCCGTTCCAGGAAGACCACTCACGATGATCAGTCGCAGTAGTGCAACCCCACCATTTTCTACATGTAGAGGAGAACAATCGGATTTACTTGTCGACCGAACGCTGGACTCCTAAGGAATGGACCGTCTTAGAGTAACTTCTTGGCCATTTGGGCCAATATAATAAGGCTGGGCCGGTGCCACTCGACCACTTACGCCACTCCTAGTTCAGATGAAATCCATGACTCTGAAACGTAAAGCTCGTCCCCCCTTTCCCCAAGTAGAAACTTGTTGATATGGCTCCACCAAGAAGTCATATCTAGTTGGAATGGAAAACTCACCAATATTTCCCAGGCGATGCCTATTAATGGATTAACTTATTCCCAGAATTTTACTTCCCGAGTGTTGGGTAAGTAACCAAAAACTCTTTTATCAAAACAACAACCTTGTTGCGAATACATCACGGAGCCGGATCCCTCAGATTTTTGAGCAAGTATATAAATCCCCTTCGAAAGGAAGATCTTAAATTTGAAAACAAGTTTTGGGATCCGCTCTAGACTTTAAAATCATTTTGAAGACTCGAAGATATTTTTGAAAGCGTTTGGAATAAGGATGATTTGATAGAATAAATCAATTCCAAGATAATCAAAGAATATCTGAATATTATGCTATAAATAATATTCCAGTAACGAATAACTTTTATCAAAGCAAATGAAGTAAAAGTTTTGAAAATCACTTTATGAAAATATTTAAGGTAAGAACGATTGACGATATCAATCATTTCTCGAATACTTGGCGAATAACGAAACATTATTCTTTAAGAAAATAAAGAATATTATTTAATAAAATAAATGGAGTCATAAGTCCTCGAATGAATATTCAGACTAATATTCATTTATTAAATAAATAAGCGGAGTCATAAGTCCTCGAATGAATATTCAAAATAATATTCATTAAATAAAATAAGCGAGTCATAAGTCCTCGAATGAATATTCAAAATAATATTAATTTATAATATAAAACTATCGAATAAACCTTATTCGATTAATTGTTTTGAAAACTATTTATATATATATATAATATACTCAGGAACATCGCCTCCCGGTTTAGAAAAATGTTCAACTCTGGGTCCCCTATACTAAGGGTATATACAAGTACTGCTTATCTCTAGCATAGGTATTATGCAATTTATAAGCATTTGAATTGATAATAAAATATCAAGATTTCCAAACATGCATATAGATACCATATCAACATGCTCCAATATATCACAAGATTTTCTAATAATAACCAAGCACTTATCTCAAGATAATGCATCAATATATTTACATCACAACAACAGTATAACGGGTAGAAAACTTGCCTGAGTGTTCCCGGATAGAGTTAAGCTTAGAGTGGGTCCGATAACCTATGAAAAACAACATAAGTCAGAATTAAACCCCGGTCGCTTAAGAAACTAGACTTTAACCAATTGAACCCTAACGTTCGCTTATGGTCACTTCTACGCTTAACGAATCACATAAGTCGTTCGAGTACCCTCGGCTCCACCATTTTTAATAAACTAACCATTAAGAATTTTAAGGAGATTCTTTCACGAGTACTCTACCAAATGCCTAATCCACTTTACATAATTGTTTCATACTCCAATTAGTCATTTAAGGGCCTTAACCAAGGTTTCAAAGTAAGGCGAGGGGTAATGGTTCGTTCGCGAAACGCCGTTACTTAAAACGATCGTTTCTCCTAAACTGTAAATCAGATCTAAGCGAACGATATATCAAAACGAAGCTTGAAATATAACCAATCTAAGCATGGAAGTGGTTAGTTCATAGAATTGGGTGTTCGGGTCCAACAGTTAATCACAATACAGTTTATAGAAAATCGGGCATTACGACGGCTATAACCTAACGATTTCCAAAGTTTGAACTACACCAAATCATCACCAATTCAACAACAATACAACATCCATCAACATCAAACTAAACCCATTTATCTAAGCACCATTATCATCCAAACAAACCAGACTTAAAATTAAGGGTTCAAGAGTTTATACCTTCCTTGGAGAGTGGGTAGTCACTAACAAGCCTCTAGGAACCTTGATCTATGCTTAATCAACCTTAAGCTTTCATGAAAATCAAGAAAATCAAAGTAAGTTACTATTCACTACTATTCATCATCATCTTTGATGAGTGGATTAGCTAAGCAAACCATGGAATCTTGATCTTAAACTCATGGTATAACTAAGTTATGAAATATAGGATCTAAGGAAATAAACCTTGTAATTTTCCATGGCCTAGAACTTGAGTTTTGAAAATCTATTTCTTCATTTCTTGAAAAGTCCGAATGGAAGAAGAAATAAATGGGGGAGAGATTTTGCTTGCTTGTCTTTCCTTGATATTTGTGCAAAGAATGCATGGTTATGGTTAATTATTGGCTAAATAACTTGTTTTCACTTGCTTATATCATTGGTTGCATCACTACTTTACCACATGTCTCATTCTTGTGGTGTGATGATGTCACCTTGATTTTAACCACATGTTTTAGCTTATCTTAGAAGCTTCCTTCTCATGCTACTTGCATGTGCTTACCCCTTGGACGTTTATTTGTTTTACGGTTCGCTTAACTCTCGTTCTCGTTGATCGTTTGAGGGATCATATCCGGGATCTTATTACTTGGGCTTCCCTAACCCTCTCTTAATATTTTATAGTCCTTTAATGATCCTTGCTTATAATCCTTGAATTTAAATCCTTTTAATCATGTTACCTTATACTCAATTCTTTCGATATTTGGTGTATTTTTGGGAAAATCGAAGTGTTCGAATTTGGATTCTGACGATCTTTGCATACATTCATATACTTTATGGAGTACAAATAACACCTCAGAATATCAATAAAAGAATTCCTACATAGTGTGGCATAAAAAATTTCCTTAATCAGCATACTCAGCAAAATGACTATTCATAAGAGTTACAAAAAGTCCAAAATTTTTGGGGTTATTACATAAAACTTCCAGAGTTATTCTGCTCAAATCTCTTCCTTCTCTAATAGCTAATATTTTATGTTCAAGGTGGTCAGGTAGAGCTAGCAAGAACTTTAGGTTAACCTCCTCAGCTTCATAATATTTATCATGAAACTGAAAGTCATTTATCAATTTGTTAAACCTCTCAAAAACTTCAGTAATTCCTTCTTTGGATTTTGCAATGAATCCCTAATACTGGGACACCAGTATCCTCCTTTGATTTGATCTAACTTCCTCTGTACCCTCACACAGAATCTCAATCTTCTCCCAAATATGTTTGATTGTGTCACAGTTGACAATATTGTTGTACATAACATTGTCAAGTGACTCTATCAGAATTAGTTGCAGGCCACTATTGAAGGAGACTTTTTCCTTTTTAGTTTCAGTGTAGTTTGAAGGGTCTTTAGTGAAAGTGTTTGTTCTAAATCCAATCATGTATGATGAGTTAGGAAGAACTTTCTTGTATTACTATTTGATTTCATTTGAATTAATAAAAGACTTGTTATGTTTTTATTATGGGCTTGATCTATTTAAAGTGTTTTAAATAAGATGCCCCATAGTTTAGAGTAAAGCTTCTAGAATTATAATGAGATTATAATAGTGAGATCAGAAGATGAAAACTCTAGACTTAAACAGTTCCTGATCATAGGATAACTAATCGGATGTTAGTGGATCCGCAAAGATTGGTACATACTATGCTTGCTCCCTTCAGGAGGATGTCTATTCTCATAGGCATTTATGTGGTGACACTATAGCTAGTATCTGGTGCTTATTCGGGAATAAGTTCACTGAACATGACTCGATAAGTTGAACAACTAATGGAGATTACTCACGTGTCAATAGTGGTTCACTGAGTGATAGTTGTACAAGTGTCTTTAGACTTGAGATCGTTAAAGTTATCTTGTATATAATGAACTGTGCTTTGGTTTAGTCCTTTGTCTCAAGGACATCCACTGGGTCTATTGTGGGCATAGAGATTTGTGTACAGAGAAAATTAACGTCAATAGAGGATCTACCCCTTCCAGTATAGGAAGAGAATATCATATGTTATTCTTAATATGCGAGTTCTGGAATCTCTGGCCAGAGTGTATGAAATTAGAAAGGAGTTTCTAATTTGCATTAATATGAACTTTGCATTATGAATAAGAAATCTTATGATTAAATTTGATAGGCCTGACACAAGATCCATGCCTTGTATTTAATCGGGATATTATAAGGGTAGAAGGAATTCATTGTACGGTAACTAGTCACTGACAGGTTATTGGTATTCTAAGCAGTGAATTCATATTATCCTGATAGTCGCGATATGTTGAGAAGCATCACTCACGATGTAGAATAAATATAATTAATCAGTTAATTATATTTAGTAAATTTTAGTATTCATATAAATAATTAATAAAAGTTTATTATTATTTATTTCTACTACCGGAATAATATTGAACATACAGGGTCACACCATAAAATAATATTTTCTTTGATGAAATAATGAGAGAGAGAATTATTTTATAAATAGTTTAGAAAAAGAAATAATGATTGAAATAGTTTTAATTATTATTAAAGCATTTTATAAAGATAAAATGTGGGGGTTAATATATATATATAAAGATATATTTTATAACCCTATGAGAGCCCTATAAATAGAATGAGATGGCTCATTCTATTTACACAATTTTGGTTTTGTGAAAACCCTAGCCTCCATCTTCTTCCTCTCTCTCTCCCCCCCAAAAACTCCATTTTTATAAAAGCTCGGTTTTATAAAAAGGTTCATCGAAGAGGATCGTTCTTGGTGGATATCGGTAGAGTGCTTCATACACTGAGGAGCAACTGCTAGCACTCCATTTTTATAAAGCTTCGATTCACATGATATGGTTACGATTCCTCAGTTTTTCCTTTTTATACAGTTTTTCTATATGTGCGGTATATGGTTTTTATGGAATAAATGTTATATCTCGCTTCCGCTCATCCGTAAATTCCTTCATAGGCATCAGAGTTAGGTTCTGCATATAGAGATTCATATAAAAAATTTCATATTTTTTAATGCATGTATGGATTTGTTATGATTTTTGTAAGTTTATTTAGATTTAATTATGAATCAATTCGAAATCATTTTTGCATAATATTTTGACTACTGATCTGGGTTCTACAAGTGTTGTAGATTGTCTAGGTATTTTTTTCATAATTTTGTGATGTGTAGATTATTTGTTATGAATTTTTAAAAATTGTTTTAATTAAAATTCATGGAATAATTATGCATGTGAATAAATATGATTAAAATTTGCACAAGGACCCATGGCTGATCTGATAATTTTCTGCTACTCCCTGATTTAAGAAATCATATCATTTTGATTTTTATTAATTTATTAATTAAATGTTAATTAATTTATTAATAATAAAATTAAAATAATATATTAATAAAGGTTTTTGAATGAGGGAGTAAAGAAGGGGGTTATTTTTGTTGTTGTAACGACTGGGAGCAGTAGACGGAAGCAGACACACGGCTGAAGAAAACAAAAAAATTGCAAAGCAACGGTCGGCCAGGCGCATGCGCATGCGCGAAGGGGGGTGTCGCGCATTCCGGGAATGCGTTACACCCTGTTGCGCATTCTTGGAATGCGTTACACCCTTTAATGGCTTAAAAGAGTTGTAACGCATTACCGGAATGCGTTACAGGGCTTGTAACGCATTCCTGTAATGCGTTACAGCCCATCTGTCTTTTTTTAATTTGATTTTTGGGAGTTTCGTAACTCCGTTTTGGGCGTGCAATATATCGTTGGATTCGTTTTTCCGAGACGGATCTAATGGAGTGGTCAAATATTTTTTATATAAAAGTTTTGAACTGTTTACATTCCCGAAAGTGTTTTAAAGCATATTTTAATTGTTTTAATTGCTTTTAAATGCTATAATAAATCTATACATTATTATATCAATGTGTGACATGATATTACTTGCATGCTTACTTGTTTATTTATTTTTATATATGAGATATATGCCTATGTTTACCATGCGATGATAGATTTAGGTGAACTTAAATCAATATAAGGCATGCTATAGAAAATCTAGAATAGGAATCATTTCTTGCCTTAACAATAATATTATGAATACAATCATGAGATTCTTGTGTTTATGAAACACGTAATTAAATATGAATTTTCAATTTTGAGAGAAAGGATGATTCTGTCAAAAGCAGATTTCGATCTGTAAGAAAGGGGTATTAAGTGACGCCTCTTGACAACGCTCCCCCGATCTGGGAATCATCTGATTATCGATTATTGATTTGAAATATTTAATTTAAAAGGAAGAATCTCTTTATAATATGATTATGATTGTAATATAATATAATCCCTCTAAAATTAAATAATATCAAGTAGTAATTGGCCAATGACACAACGAGCTTGTGTCGGTCATAGCCTTCCAACATGGTAGAAAGTAGTTCTTATTTTTAAATCATTGTCGTTTCGTGCTATAGCCGAGGGCTTTGATTTTGAAATAAGAAATACTTGTCTATTACATAGAGATGTGTACATTGAATTTGAATCTAAAGGTCGTTACGTGCTGCAGCCATGGGCCGTTGGAAACTGATTCAATTGTACAAAATGTTGGGTTAGACTTGACTTAGAATATTGAGTCTGTCGTGCTACAGCCGTGACTCAATTATTCAAGAGGCTAAAGTTTTATTAGGGAATAACATAAGATGTAAATGACAAGAGTTGTCTGCCTATTGAACATCACATGACGTTTCGTGCTACAGTCGAGGTTGTGTGATGGAATGTAGGATCCCTATTCCCACTAG
Source organism: Apium graveolens (assembly GCF_009905375.1). Classification (NCBI taxonomy): domain Eukaryota; kingdom Viridiplantae; phylum Streptophyta; class Magnoliopsida; order Apiales; family Apiaceae; genus Apium; species Apium graveolens. Next base: position 235,261,964 of record NC_133648.1, on the reverse strand, counting down.
CATTATGAATGCTTAATTTTTCACTTAGGGGGTTGTATAAATTAGATTAACTAGTGGGAGCCACTTATGAATAAAGACCTGATTCATATAGTGTTTTGAAATGAAATTGAATATTTGCTAAGTGTTGTTATGTGTTCATCATTTACAGATTTACTATATACGTTATGTCTACTGCAGTATCACTCCGAAGTATACTAGATGCTCACAAGTTGACTGATCCTAATTTTGCTGACTGGCTTCGAAACTTGAGAATTGTTCTCAGGGTTGACAAGCTGGAATATGTGCTTGACTCACCTAAGCCTACTAAACCTGCTAATGATGCACATAATGATGAACATGTTGTGTATTGTAAGTGGATAGATGATGTAAATGTTGCTCAATGCATCATGCTAGTTTCCATCAATATTGAGCTACAGAAGCAGCATGAGCATATGGATGCTCACACTATCCTTATGCATCTACAAGAGTTGTATGATGTTGCAGGGAGGACAGCTCGATATGAGATATCGAAGGAGCTGTTCGGTTGTAGGATGTCTGAGGGATCATCTATGAATGACCATGTACTTAAGATGATCAATTTGATTGAACGTCTTGGACAACATGGTTTTGCCATGGATGGGGAGCTGAGCGAAGACTTGGTCTTGCAATCACTTCTGGGTTCATTTTCACAGTTTGTTGTGAACTTTCACATGAATAAGCTGGATGTCAGCCTGGCTAAACTCAACAACATGTTGAAGACTACGGAATCAAATTTCCCCCCCTAAGAAGAGCTCTGTTCTTCTAATTGGTGAAGGTTCCAATCCTAAGAAAAGGAAGAAGAACCCTTCCAAGAAGAAGAAAGTAGGTGAGAAAAAGTCGGTTCCACCAAAAGCTGAAGACCCCAAGAGGAAAGTTGTTTGCTTTCACTGTAACAAGGTGGGGCACTGGAAGAGGAACTGCAAGGTTTACCTTACATAATTGAAGAAGAAGAAGAAGGTAGTGAGACTACCGCTTCTGTTTCAGGTATGTTCATGATTGAAGTGAATATGTCATTAAATCAAATTTCTACTTGGGTATTAGATACCGCCTGTGGTTCTCACATTTGCAATTCGTTGCAGGGACTAAGGAGAAGTAGGACTCTTGAGGAAGAGGAGGTGATTCTACGGATGGGAAATGGAGCAAGAGTTGTTGCTGAAGCTGTAGGATCATTTCATTTACATATGCCTACGGGCAAGACTATTATTTTAAATAATTGTTATTTTGTTCCCTCGATTGTGAGGAATATTATTTCTATTCCCATGTTAGACTTGGCTGGATTTTTGTTTGTTATTCAGAATAATAAATGTTCAATTCTTAGAGATAACGTTCTTTATGGAAGTGGTATTTTAAATAATGGTCTGTATGTATGTGACGTAGAGCATGATTTACTATAAATTGAACATACTAATAAAAGAAAAAGGGATGATGAAAATCTCACCTTTTTGTGGCACTGCAGACTTGGTCACATTAGTGAAAATAGACTGCGGACATTGCATAAGGAAGGGTTACTTGACCCCTTTGATTTTGAATAATATCCTACATGCAAGTCTTGTCTATTGGGTAAAATGACCAAATCTTCATTTAGTGGACATGGAGAGAGGGCTGCAGATTTGCTAGGATTGGTACACACAGATGTATGTGGACCAATGTCTACACAAGCCATGGGTGGATTTCCATACTTCATTACTTTCATAGATGATCGATCTAGATTCAGATATGTGTATTTGATGAAACACAAGTCTGAAGTCTTTGAAAAGTTCAAAGAATATAAGCATGAAGTGGAGAAACAAACCAAACATAGTATTATAACTCTTCGATCAGATCGAGGTGGTGAATACTTGAATGGAGAGTTTCTAGATTATCTCAAAGAAAATGGTATAGTCTCCCAGTGGATTCCTCCATATACTCCACAGTTAAATGGGGTATCTGAAAGGAGAAATCGAACTTTGTTAGACATGGTTCAGTCCATGATGAGCTATGCGAATCTTCCAGTATTCCTGTGGGGTTATGTATTGAAAACCTCAGCATATTTACTGAATAAGGTGCCTTCCAAATCTGTTCCTCAAACTCCATATGAGATATGGAAAGAAAGGAAACCAAGTCTTAAACACGTTAAGATTTGGGGATGTCCAACTTATGTCAAGAAAGTTGACCCAAATAAGCTGGAATCTCGATCCTCAAAATGTAATTTTGTGGGATATCCTAAAGAGACTTTAGGGTATTACTTTGACACCGATCATAGGGTGTTTGTCTCCAGACATGCTACCTTCTTGGAAAAGCAGTTTATCCTTGAAGGAAACAGTGGGAGCAAAATTGAACTTGATGAAGTTCAAGAAGCACAAACTACTACGAATCAAGTGGAAACACTTGTTCAGACTGAACAACCTTCTGTGGAACAGCCCATTCGTAGGTCAGGGAGATTGTCTCGCCAACCTGAGAGGTATTATGGCCTTGTCATTGAGAATGATAATGAGTTTTCAATCATTGATGATGACGAACCTATGACCTATAATGAGGTTATGAATAATGTTGACTCAGAGAAATGGAAAAGTGCCATGAAATCCGAAATGGAATCTATGTATACCAACCAAGTATGGACTTTGGTTGAAGCACCTGAGGGTGTGAAGCCTATTGAGTGCAAATGGGTATACAAAAGAAAGATTGGAGCAGATGGCTAGGTGGAGACCTATAAGGCCAGGCTCGTGGCAAAAGGATTCAGACAAAGGCAAGGGATTGACTTTGATGAAACTTTTTTGCCTGTAGCCCTGTTAAAATCAATTCGGATTTTGCTTGCGATTGCTGCTTACTACGACTATGAGATCTGGAAAATGGACGTGAAAACGGCCTTCCTCAATGGGAAACTTGAAGAGGAAGTGTATATGACACAGCCAGAGGGTTTTCTTTCCAAGGGAAATGAACACCTAGTGTGTAAGCTGCTGCGAACCATATATAGTTTAAAGCAAGCTTCTCGTAGATGGAACATCCATTTTGATGAGTCAATCAAAGAGTTTGGTTTTATCAAAAACATAGATGAACCATGTGTCTACAAGAAGGTTAGTGGGAGCGCGGTAATATTTCTTGTATTATATGTGGATGACATACTTCTTATAGGAAATGATATACCGATGTTGCAATCAGTCAAAGTGTGGCTATCGAAGAACTTCACTATGATGGACTTGGGAGAAGCATCCTACATTCTCGGTATGAAGATCTATAGAGATAAAACTAGAAGAATGATAGGTCTTACCCAGGGTACATACATCCAGAAAGTGCTTAAAAGGTTTATCATGGAAAACTCCAAAAGAGGTCTCATACCGATAAGCCATGGAGTGTCCCTTTCCGAAAAGATGTCTCCTAAGACACCTGAGGAAAGAGAGCGTATGAGTAAGATTCCTTATGCTTCAGCAATAGGATCTATCATGTACGCGATGTTATGTACTAGGCCTGATGTTGCTTATTCAATCAGTGTGATGAGTAGATATCAGTCCAATCCAGGTGAAGACCACTGGAAAGCAGTGAAGAACATCCTTAAGTACTTGCGAAGGACTAAGGATATTTTTCCTATTTTTGGTGGTGGATCTAAGTTGAAAATAGAGGGTTATACTTACTCTAGTTTTCAATCAGAAAGTGATGATATCAAGTCCATATCAGGGTACGTGTTTACTCTGAATGGTGGTGCGATTAGTTGGAGGATTTCCAAACAGTCTACAACGGCTAACTCCACAGCGGAAGCAGAATATATAGCTGCAAGTGAGGATGCAAAAGAAGCCGTTTGGATGAGAAAATTTGTTTCTGAGTTAGGAGTTGTTCCTACCATTGAGGAGCCTATTATGTTGTATTGTGATAACAATGCAGCAATAGCACAAGCCAAGGAACCTAGGTCTCATAAAAATTCCAAACATGTTTTGTGACGCTTTCATTTGATTAGGGAAATCATTGAAAGAGGAGATATCAAGATTGAGAGAGTTGACACACATAACAACGTAGCAGACCCACTCACTAAGTCATTGTCTCAGATTCACTTTGATCGTCATAAAGAGAAGATGGGTATTAGATACCAGGGTGATTGGCTTTAGTTCAAGTGGGAGATTGAAAGTGGTTATCCTAAATCCAATCATGTATGATGAGTTAGGAAGAACTTTCTTGTATTTATTTGATTTCATTTGAATTAATAAAAGACTTGTTATGTTTTTATTATGGGCTTTATCTATTTAAAGTGTTTTAAATAAGATGCTCCATATTTTAGAGTAAAGCTTCTAGAATTATAATAAGATTATAATAGTGAGATCTAGAAGATGACAACTCTAGACTTAAACAGTTCCTGATCATAGGATAACTAATCGGATGTTAGGAGATCCGTAAAGATTGGTACATACTCTGCTTGCTCCCTTCGGGAGGATGTCTGTTCTCATAGGCATTTGTGTGGTGACACTATAGCTAGTATGCAGGTGCTTATTAGGGAATAAGTTCACTGAACATGACTCGATAAGTGGAACAACTAATGGAGATTACTCACGTGTCAATAGTGGTTCACTGAGTGATAGTTGTACAAGTGTCCTTAGACTTGAGATCATTAAAGTTATCTTGTATATAATGAACTGTGCTTTGGTTTAGTCCTTTGTCTCAAGGACATCAATTAGGTCTATTCTGGGTAAAGGTATTTGTGTACAGAGATAATTAACGTCAATAGAGGATCTACCCCTTCCAGTATAGGAAGAGAATATCCTATGTTATTTTTAGTATGCGAGTTCTGGAATCTCTGGCCAGAGTGTATGAAATTAGAAAGGAGTTTCTAATTTGCATTAATATGAACTTTGCATTATGAATAAGAAATCTTATGATTAAATTTGATAGGCCTGACACAAGATCCATGCCTTGTATTTAATCGGGATATTATAAGGGTAGAAATAATTCATTGTACGGTAACTAGTCACTGAGAGGTTCTTGGTATTCTAAGCAGTGAATTCATATTATCCTGATAGTCGCGATATGTTGAGAAGCATCACTCACGATGTAGAATAAATATAATTAATCAATTAATTATATTTAGTGAATTTTATTATTCATATAAATAATTAATAAAAGTTTATTATTATTTATTTCTACTACCGGAATAATATTGAACCTACAGGGTCACACCATAAAAGAATATTTTCTTTGATGAAATAATGAGAGAGAGAATTATTTTCTAAATAGTTTAGAAAAAGAAATAATGATTAAAATAGTTTTAATTATCATTAAAGCATTTTATAAAGATAAAATGTGGGGGTTAATATAGATATATATAAAGATATATTTTATAACCCTAGGAGAGCCCTATAAATAGAATGAGATGGCTTATTCTATTTACACAATTTTGGTTTTGTGAAAACCCTAGCCTCCATCTTCTTCCTCTTTCTCTCTCCCAAAATCTCCATTTTTATAAAAGCTCGGTTTTATAAAAAGGTTCATCGAAGAGGATCGTTCTTGGTGGATACCGGTAGAGTGCTTCACACATTGAGGAGCAACTGCTAGCACTCCATTTTTATAAAGTTTCGATTCACAAGGTATGGTTACAATTCCTTAGTTTTTCCTTTTTATACGTTTTTCTATATTTGCGGTATATGGTTTTTACGGAATAAATGTTATATCTCGCTTCCGCTCATCCGTAAATTCCTTCATTTAGGAGCATAGTGAGCTGTGATAACCATATCTCCATAAGTAGATTCATCAACCCTTTCCATGGGGGTAAAAGGGCCATTCTTGAGAATCTGGATATATAATGAATTGGTCATCCTCATAAACAGCGTCATTTTCTTTTTCCAAAGTGTGTAGTTGATTCTATTAAAGGCTGGTATCTTGATGATGCTTATCTTTTGTGCACTCATACTTCCAAGATCTTGATCTGTTTACTTTCAAATTTTGCTCTGATACCACTTGTTAGATAATAAGTGCAACACATGGGGTGAATGTATTTTGGATATTTTTAAGCCTTTTTAGATTTGATTGGTTATGTGAACAAAGCAGATAAGAAATGCAGTCATTTTATGTTAGCAGAAATAAAACATCAAACACAATATTTCAAAACTCACTTAATTTTGTATTAAAACTAAGTTAGGTCTTGCCAAAAATCGTGGGTTCTTTGTAAGTAAAGAACTCAGCTTCTATCTTGAGAGAATAAAAGAACTAAGAATTTGTTTGTTACTTCTAAACTAAGGACTAGTGCAATGTTTTATACACTAGCAGCACGGGTTTAAAAAACTTGCACTAAAATGTACTAAACTCTTATCGAAAGCAACCTTTTTCTATTTCTATTTCTAGCTTAGTAAATCTGTGTAGAATCTTGCAGGCCTGTGACCATCCTTTGTCTAGTTAATCTTGGCCCTTGATCTTGTATTCTCCCCAGCTACTTTGTAGACCATTCAATCTAATTGATAGATCGTTTGTTGACTGATAATCTTGAATCTTCACTTATTTGCATTTTGTATTTGAGAGGCATGTCGATATCTACAATTTGTTCTATAGAGAAGTGACATCTTGATAAGTATATTGACTTACCGAGATCTCTGAGTTCTCTATAGGTATATTTGGCTTGTCGAGGTCTCTTCATATTTGCATGCTAAATGACTTATCGATATGTCTGAGATCTCTACATATAGAATTGACTTGTCGATATCTCAGAGATCTCTATATATATTTTGACTTTTTGATATCTCTGAGATCTCTATGATAATTTGACTTGTCGATATCTCCAAACTTCACATCTTCATTTTGACTTGTCGATATCTCTGAGTTCTCTACATGTAGAAATGACTTGTCGATATCTCCAATCTTCATATCTTCATTTAACTTTTCGATATCTCTGAGACTTCTCTATAAGCCATTTCGGACATCTCGATACGTCATTCTGGAGTTCTCGAATGACTTCTCTATATTGCTTGATCTGTGACTTGTCGATATCTTGACTTAGAACATTTTTCATAAAACAGATTTATTCAACTCCAAGCTTCTGTATCATTTCTCTGAGACATGATCTAACATGATCTTCTTCCATAGTTTATCCCTTAGGCTTGAACTGTTTATAGAAAAATACTCCAGTCTTTTCTTCTAACCATTTTTACAGACTCAAGTAATACAATACAAAATACTAAAGTTGATTCTCAACCAACTAAATATTAGGGCCGTCAATTTGACTTAGTCTTGCATGTCTTACACAACAAAAATCGTATCCGATTTGCACCATATGGCATGTAGTGGCAGACCTCTTATTATTTTGAGTTTGAAATTATTTGATGATTCTGCTATAAAATATTAATACTCGTGCAGGCTTTTATTAGTTGTTTACCTAATGAATAGAGGGATATGGAAGATAACTATTTAAAGTTCAAACTTTTGTGACTGAAAAACATAAACTATTAATATGAAGTCTTTTTTCTAAATCAAAGTAGAAAGGAATCAAAGGTACCAAATTTGAATTTGAGATTCTCCCCTGATAACATAACATGACCTAGTCATGTGTATGAAGAAAACACCTAATTACTAACATCATCAACTTTTCTTTACTAATAAAATGCAATTTGTTGGAAACCCCGGAAACCACTTATATTCTGCAACTAAAATCTTTTATAAAAATATTGCAAAATTTATTATTTTTACGAATCATGTTCTATAAAGATCATTATTTTAGTCAAAATCTTGAACATCATACATGTATTGCTTGTAGAACATTATAAAATGTTTTATTGTACGAAACCTGTTTAGTTTATAGCACATACATATTATACTTATTAAACTTGAATGATCTTCAACAATTATAATGAATTGCTGATATTCGTAAAATATACTTCACAAAATAATATATTTCATAGAGTTTTGATTGCAGAACATAAGTGGTCTCTGAGGTCTCCGATAAAAAGGTGGTATCCATAGAACTTTTCTCGATAAGTATATAATATTAACACCGGACTACAGTGGACATTGTGGTGAAAGAAATATTAAGGGGAAATCTGTAATTTATCCTTACTGATAAAACAAAAGTTGTTAGTACTGCTACTGGTAGCAACAAAAGTTTCTAGTACTGCTACTGCTAGGCCTCATCTAGTAATTTCACATTTTGTTATTTAAGGACACGGTGTGTACTTTTTTAGAGCTCAGGATGATAACTTTTTGTCTAAAATGAATGCTACTTTTCTCTAATCATTTCTCTATCACTTTCTTCCTTTAATATCATTCTCATTCATGTTTTACACATACCAGCACACACTTTAATCCTTATTGTATGAATATTTACATGGTATCAGAGCTGGATGTGTATGAACATGAATTTTTAAACCTCTCTTCTTAATCTGTCTTATTCTCTCTTCTTTCAAAACAAGATCGATAGATCTATTTTAAAAATCTCATCTTTTTCTTAACCCATATTCTTTATCTCCACTTTGCTTCTTTTCATCAAACATCTGAACTGCTAAATGGCAGCAACTGGCGGACTAACCTATCAAGAAATACTCACACCTTTCTTTCTTCACCCTTTTGATAATGCTACATCGATTCAAGTGGACAAGCTGCAGGGCTCAGCTGACTTTAGGTCATGGTCTAGATCCATGGAAATCAACCTAGCCTCCAAATGAAAATAGTGTTTTGTCAGCAGTAACAATTACAAAGCCAACAGATGATGAAGTCAAGGCAGAAATGTGGGATACTTGCAATATTATGGGAATAGCTTGGCTTACATCTAATTTTTCTCCTTCTATTAAGAATTTATCATGTATATGACAAATGCTAGTGATATCTAGAAACATCTTGAAAAAGGGTTTTCCTTGACTAATGGGTCTAGAAAGTACAAGATTAGTAGAGATTTATATGAAATAAAATAGAATTCCTCTGTTGTTAATGAATATTATACAACTATGAGATTGTTTTGGGAAGAATTAGATGCAATGAATATTTTGCCTCCTATTATTAAGCCCACTGATGAAACACAAACCATGTTAGATACTATTACAAAAGGAGGAGGCAAGATTATTTCAGTTTTTGAATGGGCTTGATGATGCTTATAGTCCTCTTAGAAGCCAACTATTGATGGTCACACCTCTTCACACTGTCAAAATGGCCTCAGCTGCACAGCAGCAAGAAGAAGCACAAAGGGACTTGTTACAAGTTACAACATCTGATCATGACTTGATGGCTATGTATAGCCGAAATGCTGCAATGAATGATAAATCAGTTTTTTGCACTGCTTGGAAGGTTAAAGGACATACCCATGACTGGTGTTGGAATGTCATTTGGTATCCAAGGTGGCATCCAAACAACAGATATAATTCATTCCAAAATAGAGATAAATTACCTTTTGTGCAATCTTCTTCTGGTAGCTCTAGATGGTCTGATGGCAACAAGTTTCAACAACCTAAAATGGCGGCTAGTGTGTAAGCTGTCACGCCTTAATTCGCCTCAACTACAAGTGGACTCTTGTTTGCACCTCAACAGTTGGAACAGTTGGTTTAATTGATGCTGCAAATGCAAGTACAGCAAGGTAAAGATACAAATTTTGCAGAGGACTTTGATTTTCACTTTTCTGGTATAATTTCTTGTCAAAAGATTATAAATAAGGGTCAAGAGTGGATCATCGACTCAGGTGCATCAGACCATATGACACGTCATTTGCACCTTCTCAGAGATGTTGCATTAGGTGCTTCACAGAAAATTAACTTTCCTAATGAAGATACTACAATAATTTCTCATAGAGGTAAAGCTCAACTTCATAACTCTTTGCTCCTCGATGATATGCTTTGTGTTCTATACTTTAAACATAATTTGTTATCCATTCAAAAACTTGTTAAAGACAATCATTCTCAAGTTCAATTTTTTCCTTCATATTGTGTTATTGTTAATACTATGTCAAATCAAGTCATAGGGAAAGGTATTTCTAAGAACGGACTATATTATTTGCTATCTAATTACCCTGAACTAATAATATCAAATCCATCTGCTCTTCACTCTCGTGTCAGTCATGATCAAAACCTAAATATTTGACATCTAAAACTTAGACACATACCAATAGAGAAACTAAAGAAAATTCCTGATCTTCCACCAATAAAATCTACTAACAAAGTTTGCATTACATGCCCTATGGCTAGGTTCAAAAAAAGCTATTTTTCTCCTAGTGATTCACACACTTCTCATCCTTTTGACCTGGTCCACATAGACATATGGGGACCCTATAGAGAACCAACTAAAGGGAATTGCAAGTTCTTTTTTACTTTGGTAGATGATAACACTCTCTATACCTGGTTGTATTTGTTTTTGTACAAATCCGACTCTCTAAAAGTTCTCCAAACATTTTGTAATTTTGTGCAAAATCATTTCTCTGCTTCCATCAAAACAGTAAGATCTGATAATGCCCTGGAATTGAACACTGTTCAATGTCAGCAATTCTTCTCCAATAATAGAATTTTACATCAGACCTCATGTATTAGACGGCCTCAGCAGAATTCCCGAGTTGAGCAGAAGCATCGTTATATCTTAGAAACAGCTAGAGCACTCGGATTTTAAGAAAATATCCTTATTCTCTACTAGGGTAATTGCGTGCTCACTTCAGTTTATTTGATCAATAGACTGTCAAACAATGTTCTGAACTTTAAATCTCCTTATGATGTGTTATATGGCAAGTCCCCGGACTACAATTTTATTAAAGTTTTTGGGTGTTTGGCTTTTGCAATTAACCCTACCTTCTCTACTGATAAGTTCAATCTCAGAGGAACGCATGTGTATTGTTAGGCTACCCTTCAAGCAAAAAGGGCTATAGACTATTGAACTTACAAAACAACCAGGAGTTTGTTTCAAGGGATGTTTCTTTTGTCAAATTTTTTTTCCTTTTCACCCAAATTCTGTTGAATAGTACCTTACTCCGAAACTTGTCCCAATGCAGGACCTTAATCATATACCCCTCAATGTTAATGAGTTTGACATCAACACGATATATGCTTCAACCCCGCCTACTTCACCCACTCCACTTTTACACACACAGGTCCATACAATCTTCACCCTATCCTCTCACTCTGTCACCACTCTCTATATCTGACCATGTTCCAATAACCACAAACTTGAGAAGATCTACCCATAATCATGTCCAACCACTATGGCATCAGGATTACATTATCAATAATGCTTCTACTATCTCAAACCTAACCACTACACCCGTGGCACAAGAGTTCAACTGTTTCATGTCCCGCCTTATCACTAATGAAAACCCTACTTCCTTTAAGATTGTAGTCACATAATAGGATTGGGTATCTGCAATGAACAGTGAACTTGATGCTTTATAATTAAATCATACTTGGGATGTTATTGAGCTACCACCTGGGAAGGTAGCAATTGGCTGCAAATGGTTATTTAAGACCAAGTACAAGCCAGATGGATCAATCAAAAAATATAAAGCCAGATTTGTAATCTTGGGATGCAGACAAAAATATGGAGAAAACTATACTCAAACCTTTGCCCGCATCAGCAAAGATGACAACAATCAGAATCTTACTAGATGTGGTTGTTATTCAAGACTGGTTTACAATTCATATGGATGTTTCAAATGCATTTTTGTATGGGGATCTATTCAAAGATGTTTACATGACACTTCCTCAAGGATATACTCACAAGGGCTGCAGAATTCAGCTTGGATTCATCCCTCAAAAATCAAGTATTTCATCACTTGTGTGTAAACTTAAAAAATCCTTATACGGCCTTAAAAAAGCCCCGAGATTGTGGTTCTCAAAATTATCAACTACTATTCTTGGTCTCGGTTTTACACAACTAAAGATAGACTACATCCTATTTATTCGATATAATGACTCTCAAGTACTTAATATGTTAGTCTATGTTGATGACCTTCTTATATGTGGAGACTCGATGGCTGAGGTTGACTATCTTAAACAAATGTTGTCCTCAACATTCCATATGAAATATTTGGATCCGTTGAGGTACTTTTTAGGCCTTGAGGTAGATCACTCTAAAGATGGTTTCTTTCTTTCTCAGAGAAAATATCTTTTGGATATCCTCAAAGAGCATAACATGACTGCTGCTAAACCTGTGTTCTTACCAATGGATCCCAATTTAAAACTGACTCCAGAAAAGAGGGATGTGCTACCTAATCCAGTTCTCTATCAAAGACTCATGGGCCAACTAATCTATTTGAGAATCAAGAGGCCAGACATTGCCTTTTCCGTTCAAAGTCTTAGTCAGTACATGAATGAGCCAACTACCATACATGCAAGCTGTTAAACGCCTTCTACGATATCTAGTCGGCTTCACCACCCAGGGAATACTTCTTGCTTCTTCAAGTGCAGCAAAGCTTACAGCCTACTGCGATAGCGACTGGGCTAGTTGCCCCACTTCCCGAAAATCAACAACTGGCTACTGCATTCTGCTTGGTCAATCCCCTGTTTCCTGGAAAGAAAAAAAGCAAAATATAGTGGCCACTCTTCTGCCGAGGCAGAGTATCGTGCCATGGCACTTACCACCTGTGAAGTTCTCTAGCTGACCACTTTACTCAAAGATTTGGGACTTAAAAATATATCTGCAACTGCTCTCAAATGCGATAATCAGGCAGCCCTGGCCATTGCTGCAAACCCTGTACTACACGAAAGACCGAAGCATGTGGAAGTCGATTGTCACTTCATTCATGATCACATTCAATATGGAACTCTTCACACCTTATATATTCCCTCTAATGAGCAGATTGCAGACATTTTCATAAAGATTCTACATGTCCAACAACACCAGTATCTATTTGACAAGCTGGGCACTTCGGTTAACCTCCCTCTCCAGCTTGAGGGGGCAATCTGCAATTTATCCTTACATGATAAAATAAAAGTTGTTAGTACTGCTACTGTTAGGGACAAAAGTTGTTAGTACTGCTACTACTAGGCCTCATCTAGTAATTTCACATTTTGTTATTTAAGGACATGGTGTGTACTCTTTTTAGAGCTCAGTATGATAACTTTCTATATGTAATGAATGTTGCTTTTCTCTAATCATTTTTTTATCACTTTCTCCCTTTAGTATCATTCTCATTCCTATTTTGCACACACTAGCACACACTTTAATCCTTATTATATGAATGTTTACAAGAAAGGCTTAATGAGGGGACAGAAGGTTTAATAGCAGTGTATAAGAATGGAAAAGTGGGCATATGATTTAATTGTGCGGGAATGTTTAGAGGATGTGCTACTGAAGATAGGTTCATGGAAGTCGGTATTTGGGAATAAATAGTCCATGGCTAGTATTGGTAGGCAGGCTACCTTGCTTTGGTATTTTGAACAGTTGGTAAGTAATTAAAATCATAGGATGTGTCACAACTTGTTAACAAATTTTTTATTGTTTTGTTTTTGTTTTTTTAATCCCATTTTATATCTATCTATCCTTTTTTGTTGAGCTAGTTTGAGTTTACCTTAGTGATGTTGTGATGTAAATACATGTTTCTTCGAGTTTCATTAACTAAGTTAATTTTTTCTCTTTTTATTCAATACTAGCATGATAGCTTGTGCAAAACACGGGCCATATTTTATTTCATGTGTTTTGTTAATATTTTTAACGGTAAATTTTTCATATTAATCTACTTCATATTTCCTGATTTTTTAAATATTAGTTCAAATAACTTTACGGTAATTATATAAAAAATTTGTTCAGGCTCCACAATCCTATATATAATATTATAATCTAATAAAGTTATATAATATATGCTCTTTATTAATTACCAAAATCCACTTTTAATAGTATTTAGTATCATATTTAGTTTCATTTTTTTTATTTCACCCCGATCTCGGATTTAATTCCTTGCAACTAAATGATAATATAAGATTTGTTAATTACTTAAACTTCTTTGATTTCACCCTAATCCCAAATTTGAATCTCTTTAGCTACATATTTAAACAAGTACATGATCTCAGGTTCGATTATCTCCAATTACATGATTAAATAAGATTTTTAGCTACTTGAACTTTCCATATCAATCTACTGTACCTATCTTGATTTATTTAAAGGTTAGTAATTGTTAACTTTTCAATTAGATTTACGGTCCTATGTATGTTTTAATTATATGAAACATTTGTTTAGTCTCCACGATCTTATATATAGTAATATAATATGGTTACATAATATATCTTTTTTGTTAAAACATAAATTCCATTTTTAATGATTTTTTAGGACCAAATTTGGTTTAACTTTCTTTGGTTTTGCAGGTTTGAATCCTTGCAATTACATGATTGAACAAGTTGTATTAATTAGTTTTACTTTTTTTGTAATACCTCAGTCCCACATTGATAAAAAATGGGATTCCTGTTCATTTTAATAAAGCAAAGTACTGTACTAAGTCTACCAAAAAATCGTGATTTTTTTTTGGATCTGCAGTAGGCTTTTGGATTACCCAATTTGGCTGCATTTAGGTCAGTAGGTTTCGGCTTATTTGGGAATTTAAAATCGGGACTTAACAAGGTTTTTTGAAAAAGGCTCAGGATTTACCTAAGTTGTCACATCTTTGACTTCGTACCAATCTCAAGTTTGATTCTCTTTAGCTGCATACTTATATAACATTTTTTTTAACGCTTTTCTTTATTTAACTCAAATCCCAGGTACGATTATCTATAAGTTTATGATTAAATAAGTTTTAAACATTTTGATTTGTAGCTACATGTAAAAAAAAATGACATAGAGTTAAATATGATATATAAGGAATGTCTAAGTAGTTTAGTAAAAAAAGGTATATAGGTAATTAAGAAGTATGTTTAAAAGGCATGTTCAAGGAATGTTATTAATGATTTTAACAATTATATCAAATGTTGTGTTGGTATAGTGGTTGTGGATGTAAAATAAAAAAAATCATGCATGAGGTCATAGGTTCAATTCCAATTGAAATCATTCTTTTTACCATTAATATGGTTAGAAGGGTATATTAGTAAATTACTAAATAGATTAAAAATCCATGTTTACCTATAATAGTTATAATAGATAGATAGATAGATTAGTATTTGAACCACAAGTGTCAAGAATTTAGACTTGAGAGGAAATTTTATAGGAAATGAGATTGAGACTTAAAAATCCCTTACAATAAGTTAACTATATCGAAACTAATACCTTTTTAGTAATTGCGTGTTCGAGTTTATGCACTCACAATATCAATTTAGACTTTCTAACATTTTGTAAGACATGGTATTAAAGGTACAAACTAATGAGCTAGTGAATTGTATATGAAATAAGCCTTTTTTGTGCCACTTACCTCTACTACGAGGAATAGAAAGACTGCTGCCTGCTAGCGTAATAGCTGAAAAAAGTGTTGTTTCATACATATGCAATTCATACTTTACATCTGACCACTTACTACATAACATGAATTGCATAATTAGAATATAAACAATTGATCAACGATTACCAATCAAAGACAATACACACATACACACATACAACTACTACATGAAAAGAATTGGCCCTAAAATTTGAACCTAATTGTGCATTCATAATCCAAACAATTGATCAATGATCACCAAATTAAATGAAAATCAACCTTACCCGAGTGGCGTGGATGGAGAAACGAAGAGAGTCTTCGAGTAGAATAAGTTATATAGAGCTTAGTATGAATTGCAGAGAGTCGGTGGCGTGTGTATTGTGTGCTATGAAAGTACAATAAGTTTTTTTTAATTATACTTGTAACACCCCCAGATCCGGGGTCGGGGATCCGGGTTGTCACGGTCTTTCTTTCCACAATATCACTTCACTTAATTAATAATAAATAACCTCATACTGTGACCCCACACTAATACACACCACAACCCGTTATAGTCTCAGAGATGAAATTGAAATAAGTACAAGTCTTTGAATCCACAATTTAAAATTATTACAACCCAAAATGATTACTTGATAATTTACAGTTAATTGCCATTATCTGCCACAAGTTATAATTATACATAATTTGATTCTCAAAAGTAGATGGTCTAAACTACAATGGATCTACCTCTGCAGCTATAGCAGCTACAACATCAGCGGGAAGACGCGGGACGCTTCCCACGCGCTTGCGCTGGGTCTGCTGGAGTCTGGCCATCTCTCCTAACTGTTGTTGTGTGATGAAGAAATAAAGCAAGAGTGAGCCTTACAGCTCGCAAGATAATATATATAGTGATAACAATAATATAAGTATCTAAATGGATACTTAATAGCATCTCTATCATATGCAAGATAATTACTTGCTAGATATAAGTAAAAACAAGGAATGAAGTTACCAATACTTCACCACACTTATATCATATAAAGTTACTTGAACTGCCACCGTTCAAAGTATTATAAGTTTTAAGAAAAACATCCCATAGATGAGACCACAAGTTAAGACTTGAATAGATTCAATCTTTGAAATATTATTGAATGAAAAAGTTATGAGATACTTTATTTAGTCCCGATATATATATATCCACATATATATATATCCCGAAAACATTTCCTGGAACCTCTGTTATGTGAAGTATGAACAGAGTTCGAAACATCCAATGAATTTTGGAAAGGAAAAGAATTTTGGCATAAACCCGATATCTCGCTGATCAGGCAAAGATACCAATAAGTAACCTTTTCTACTAGTAGATGGATGAATTCCTCACCGGTCATCACCCTGGCCGCATTAGGACCTCGCGCTCGACCGTACCCCGGTCCCTCACGCGTTGATGGACTGCCACCCAGCCACTTACACAATAATAGACCGTACCCCGGCCTGTCGCTTATGCCGACTCAATGAGATGGGCTTACTTCCCGAACGTTGGGCAAGTAATCAATTCATTTACCAAATCTGCAACCTCGTTGCGAATATAAAATACACCACAGAGCCGGATTCCCCAGGTTTTGAGCGAGTATTTAAATCCCCTTTAAAAGGAAGATCTTAAATATAAAAATGAGTTTTGGGATCCGCTCTGACTCTTTAAAAATCATTTTGAAGACTCGAAAACACTTTAAAGAGTGTTTGGAGTAAGGCTGATTTAATGAAGTAAATCAGTCCCCAGAATATTTAGAAAATATCTGAATATTATTAATTAAATAATATTCCCATAAAGAATAATCTTTATAAAAATAATTGAAGTAGAAGTATTAAAATTTATACTTGAAACGAGTATTAAATAACCCAAGATATACTTATATGAAAGTATTATCTTTATTTGAATAATCGAAAATAAGTTTGATTATTGACATCTTATTCTTTAATAAAATAAAGAATATATTTCAGCAAATAATCGGAGTCATAGATCCTCAAATGAATATTATAAATAATATTCAATAAATAAAATAAGCTGAGTCATAATACCTCGAATGAATATTATAAATAATATTCATTAAATAAAATAAAAGGAGTCATAAGTCCTCGAATACTATTCGAAATAATATTCAATAATAAAATAAAGTTTCAAGTTATCGAATAAACCTTATTCGATTAATAGTTTGGAAAACTATAACCATATATATATATATAAATATATATATATATATATCCATATCCATATATACAAGATTACTCGGGATCCTCGACTCCCGGTTTTTAGAAAATATTTTCACCTTTGAGTCCCTATACTAAGGGTATATGCAAGATACAACTATCCTTTAGCATAGGTATTATCAAATAAACCAACAGATATATATCTCAAGAATATAAAACAGGCATGCATATATACCATATCACATGCTACAATATATCGCAACATTTGCTAAATAACAATCATGCAATATCACAAGATAATGCATAAACATACATTTACATCACAACAACAGTGTATCGGATAGAATACTTGCCTGAGCGACTTGGGGGTGAGAAAGGCTCGGGACGAGTCTGGTAACCTATAAACAACAAGTAAGTTGGAATTAAACCAAAATCACTTGTAAATCTATACTTTAACTAACTTAGACTCTAACGCTTGTTTTGCGCTCACCGATTTGCTTAAGTCACTCGGGTACCCTCGGCTCCATCATTTTTAATAATTTAATCTTTACGAGTTTTAAAGCGATTCCTTCGCGAATGACTTACCAACTGCCTAACACACTTACCATAAATGTGTCACACATTAATTAACCCTTTTTGGTCCTTAACCTATGTTCCAAGGTAAGGCGAGGGAAAAAGTTTCGTCCGCGAAACGCCGTTACTTGAAACGGTCGTTTCTCCTAAACCGTAAATCGGAATCGGACGAACTACATATCAAAACGGAGCTCGTAACATGAGCTATCTAAACATGGCAGTGGTCACAATCTAGCAGGGGGTTCTCGGGTCCTAATGCTATGCACAAAAACAGTCCAAAGAAAATCGGACGTTACGACGGCTATGTTTACGTGATTTCCAAATTTTAACCCATTCACAAACAACCCAAATCAACCTCAAATCCAACATACAACCATCCTCCATCCTTATCACATCATAACAACCCCAACCAATTCAATTTAACCGTTCATACTTATGCTTAAACTTTACTTTAATCATTCTTAAGTTTCTTTAAATCAAAACCACAAAATTACCATTTCATTTCACTACCATTCCAAATCTCAAACTCTAATCATAACAACAACTACAATAACATCCTACTCATCAAAATCACCTTATAATATATATGAACCTAGGGTTTGAAAATGGTATACCTTCCTTGGATTGGTGGGTGGAGCTAGGAAGCCTTAAGAAGCTTGGAGAAGCCTTAGGAAAGCTTGGATCTTCAAGAAAAACAAGAAAAAGTTCAAGTTAAAAACTTGAAAACACTATTCATTGTCTTCTTCCTTGATTAAATGAAGAAGTTAGAGAAAGAATTAATGGCTTAAACTCATGATATAGCCATAACTAAGCATAAAGATGATTAGGGAATTTTCTTACCAATTTAGGATGCTTGGATCTTGATTTTTGAAAAATCTTGCCTTTTAAAAAGTAAAAAGCCGAGAGCTAAGTGATGAACAAATGCCTTGGTTGATTTTTTTGATTTTTGATGAAATGATTTGCTAGCTTGGTTGGCTTGGTTTTGTTTTTGATTTAGCAAATTACTACCTTGCCCTTGAATTTGTGTGGTCCTTAATCAACCACACCTCCCTTCTTCCCATGTCATGCTTACCTCATCCTCATGATGTCATCCTTCCTTCCTTGTCTTCTTTCTATTGGTTGGATGACATCACTCCCATTAATCCCTTTGATTAACTTCCTAATCGTTTGCCTAATGACCGCTGATCTGTTATACGGTTCGCTTAACTTTCGTTCTCGTTTATCGTTTGAAGGATCATACCCGGGATCTTATTACTTAGGTTCCCTTAACCTTTCTCAATACATTATATTCCTTTTTATGATCCTCTATTATAATCCTTTAATTTAAATCCTTTTTATCCTGTTACCTTATACTCAATTCTCTCCGTATCTTATGGATTTCCGGGAAAAACCAAAGTGTTCGGAATTGGGTTCTGACGATATTTACATACACTTATATACTTCATAGAGTACTAATAAAATCCCAGAATATCCATAACAGAACCCCTACATAGTGTGGCGTGAAAAGTTTTCTCATTCAGCTAAAACACTATTCACAAGGGTTACAAAAAGTTGAAAATTTTTGGGGTTATTACAGTCTCCCCTCCTTAAAAGGATTCCGTCCCGGAATCAAACAGAAAACAATTGGGGGTACTTTTCTAGCATTGCGCTCTCTAGTTCCCAAGTCGATTCTTCCACATTATGATTCTGCCATAGTACTCTGACTAGCTTGATCACTTTGTTCCGAAGCACCTGCTCCTTCGTATCCATAATCCTTACTGGCTTCTCCACGTAAGTTAGATCTGGCTGCATATCCACCTGCTCGTACTCCACTATGTGCCTGGCATCCCGATGATACCTCCTTAGCATTGACACATGGAACACATTATGAACTTGTTGCAAATTAGGGGGTAGGGCTAGCTCGTAAGCTAACTTTCCAATCCGTCTTAATATCTCAAAAGGTCCAATGTATCTTGGGCTTAGTTTTCCTTTCTTTCCGAACCTCATTAATCCCTTCCAAGGGGATACTTTCAACAGTACTAAGTCCCCTACTTCATATTCCTTGTCCTTTCGGGCTAGGTCTGCATATTTCTTCTGTCTGTCTTGGGCTGCTACAAGTCGCCCTCTGATAAGATCCACTATATCTTTGGTCCTTTGGACCACTTCGGGTCCGAGCATCTTCCGCTCTCCTACTTCATCCCAGTATAAGGGAGATCGGCACCTTCTTCCGTACAAGGCCTCATAAGGCGGCATTCCGATGCTAGCATGAAAGCTATTGTTATAAGAAAACTCGATCAACGGCAGGTGATCATCCCAACTTCCTTTAAGGTCTATTGCACAGACTCTCAACATATCCTCTAGTGTCTGGATGGTCCTTTCACTCTGTCCATCCGTTTGGGGATGGTACGCGGTACTCATATTTAACTTGGTCCCCGCACATTCCTGAAAGCTCCTCCAAAATCTGGAGTTGAACCTTGGGTCTCGGTCTGAGACAATGGACGCTGGGACTCCATGTCGCGTTACTATTTCCTTAAGGTAAATGTCCACCAGTCTATCGACTGTGTACCTCTCGTTGATAGGAATGAAATGAGCTGACTTTGTCAGTCGGTCTATAATTACCCAAATGGCGTCGTGATTGGCTTTCGTCCTTGGCAAGCCTACAACAAAATCCATCGCTATCTGTTCCCATTTCCATTCGGGAATCTCCAGGGGTCGCAAAAGCCCACTGGGTCTCTGGTGCTCTGCCTTTACTCTTTGGCAAGTCAAACACTTGTTTACCCATTCTGCTACGTCCCTCTTCATGTTGGGCCACCAGTAATATTCCTTCAAATCCCTATACATCTTGGTACTTCCCGGGTGAATGGAATACCTTGAACTATGGCTTTCATCCAAAATCTCATCTTTAAGTTCTTGAACATTCGGAACCCAAATTCGGTAGGAATACCTCATTATCCCTTTATCATCTTTCTTAGTATGGATCTCCTCTCCAGTCACTGACTTTCTGTCTTCATTCATTATTTTCTCTTGGCACAATCTGATCTTTTCCAATAATTCTGGCTGCATTGAGATCTCAAAAAGCTTTTCAGTTCCGGTTCCGGTTACCTTTACCTCTATTTCCATTTTCTCAAAATCCCTTATCAACTCTTCCGAGGTCGTTATCATTCTGAGTCTTTCCTTTCTACTAAGGGCATCAGCCACCACATTGGCTTTCCCTGGATGATAGAGAATCTCACAATCGTAGTCCTTGATTAGTTCTAACCATCTCCTCTGGCGCATGTTGAGCTCTTTCTGCGTAAATATGTACTTGAGGCTCTTATGGTCTGTGAAAATCTCGCACTTCTCTCCATACAAGTAGTGCCTCCAAATTTTTAAAGCAAATACTATTGCCGCGAGCTCAAGGTCATGAGTAGGATATCTAACCTCGTATTCCTTCAGTTGTCTCGACGCATACGCAATGACTTTACCGTGCTGCATAAGCACACATCCTAATCCTTTGTGCGATGCGTCACTATATATCACAAAATCTCCTTTTCCATCCGGCAATGCCAATACCGGAGCCGTTATCAACCTTTTCTTTAATTCCTGAAAACTGTTCTCGCATTTCTCCGTCCATTCAAACTTCTCTGTCTTACGAGTAAGTCGTGTCAAAGGGGCTGCGATCTTCGCAAAGTCCTGCACAAATCTACGATAGTAGCCGGCCAATCCTATGAAACTCCTTACCTCTGTGGGTGTGGTTGGCCTTTCCCAATTTGAGACCGCCTCTATCTTGGAGGGGTCGACCAATACTCCTTCTTTATTGATCACATGTCCTAAAAACTGTACTTCATTCCGCCAGAATTCACACTTCGAGAATTTGGCATATAACTGCTCCTCTCTGAGTATTCCTAGAGCTATCCTCAGATGCTCTGCATGTTCTGCCTCAGTCCTTGAGTAGATCAAAATATCATCGATAAAAACTATCACACACTTGTCCAAGTACTTCTTAAATACTCTATTCATTAAATCCATGAAAGCTGCTGGGGCGTTGGTTAATCCAAAGGACATTACCAAGAACTCATAATGCCCATACCTGGTACGGAACACTGTCTTGGAAATATCTTCGGGTTTAATCTTTAGTTGGTGATATCCAGTTCTCAGGTCAATCTTGGAAAAATAAACAGCATCCTTTAGCTGGTCGAACAGATCGTCTATTCTAGGTAATGGGTACCTGTTCTTTATGGTTAGCTTGTTCAACTCTCGATAGTCTATGCACAACCTCATGCTCCCATCTTTCTTCTTAACAAATAAAACAGGTGCTCCCCACGGAGACACACTGGGTCTTATCATACCCTTATCCAAGAGTTCCTGCAATTGGATAGCTAATTCCTTCATTTCTAACGGGGCTAACCGGTAAGGTGCTTTTAAAACTGGCGCCGTCCCTGGGGCCAACTCAATAGCAAATTCAATCACTCTATCGGGTGGTAATCCCGGAAGGTCTTGGGGGAATACATCTTCAAATTCGTTGACTACTGGAATATCTTGTAAGCTGGGCACCTCCTTCTGTGTGTCCACCACATAGGCTAGGTAGGCCTCACTTCCTTTTCGTAGCATCCTTTTGGCCTGAGCCATAGTCAAAAATTTCTGCGTCTGCCTTTTTCCTCTAAATATAACTTCTTTCTTCCCGGGGATATTTAACTTAACTTTCTTCCCTTTACAGTCTATCTGAGCATCGTTGCTAGATAGCCAGTCCATCCCCAAAATCACATCAAACTCCCCTAATTTAAAAGGAATCAGATCAACACTGAAAGATTGCTCCCCTATGCCTATCTCGCAGGCGGGTGAATCTGGTTAACAGGAATAATTTCATGATTGGCTATTTCTACTTGTAAGGGTTCTATCAAAGGTTTAGCCTTAAGTCTTAACCTACGCGCAAAGTCCTTTGATATAAAAGATTTAGTTGCTCCCGAATCAAATAAAACATTTGCACTGACTAAATTTAGAGAAAGGGTACCTGCTATCACATCTGAATCTTTCATAGCATCCTGGACTGTCATGTTGAAAGTCCTCGCAGTAGGTGGCTTATTGGAAGCAGCCCTGCTTGCTCCCGAAGCTGCTGGTTTGTTCATTGGGCATTCCTTCTTCCAATGACCCGAGCGTCCACACTGATGACAATTGGTGGTTGGAACGACAGCAGGGGTTAATGATGGGCACTTATTTGAATAGTGGCCCTCCCGACCGCACTTAAAACAGGTTACTGGCCTTCCTTTACACTCCCCAGTGTGATTCCTTCCACATATGTTACAGGCTGGCAATGGGGGTCGAGACTGGTTGGAATAGGACATTCTTGACTTCTGGCCGCCCTGGCTCACACTCACACTCATTGGTCGCTTAAACCCAGTGTTCCTTCCTGGCAGGGACACTGCTCCTCGATTAAACCTAGTTGGGAAGCTCCTTCCTGCGGAACCTCCCCCCATGCTCATACTTTTCCTCTTTATTCCTTTCTTCTCTCTTTCCTTCTGCATCTGCTCACTTCCAACTTCTACAATCGTTGCTTTTTGCACCAGAGTGGCATAGTCCGTAAGCTCAAGGATTGCCACCCTATTCTGAATCCATGGTTTCAGTCCCTGCTGAAACCTCCTAGCTTTCTTTTCCTCAGTGCTCACAAACTCCGGCACAAACCTTGATAATTCAGTAAATTTCGCTTCGTACTCTGCTACAAACAAATCATTCTGCTTTAGCTCCAAGAACTTGAGCTCCATCTGGTTTTTCATAAACCTCGGGAAATACTTTCCCAGAAACAACTGACTAAATCTCTCCCAGGTTATAATAGCATCTGTCTCCATGTTTTTCTTGGCCTCCCACCAGTAGTTAGCTTCTCCTTTCAGAAGGTAGGTAGCAAATACAGTTTTCTGTGCCTCATCGATACTCAAAATCTCAAAAGATTTCTCCATTTCCTTTAACCATGCCCTTGCCTCAACTGGGTCGGCTGATCCGTGGAACTCAGGGGGCTTAAGGGACTTAAAAGCCCTGAAAGAGTTTGCCACTGCATTGTTACTTCCTTGAGGGGGTGGGTTGGGTTGACGTTCCAAATTCTGTCTTAGGAGTTGCATGAACTGGCTCATGGGATCCATGCCTGGGTTTGGTACTGGTTGCTCAACCTCGGTTTCTCCTTCTTCAGCCTCTATCTCGAATCCCTCAACATCATACGTTTCCTCTTCCTCTTCATACAGGGAGTCATCCTGTTCCACATAATCCTCATCTTCCTCTTCACTGTGTTCTTGGTTTCTATTGTCCTGATTATGGCTTCCCTGGTCCTCAGACCCAGGGTTCGCCCTAGTTCCAATCTTTCTTGGCGGCATGATTCTGATAATAATAAAAACAATTATTGAGAAAATTCAACGTTAGGTCACAATCATATACAACATTGTGCCTTGCACAGCTCTTATAATGGGGAGAACGTATATCGTAATTCTATTAATTTAAGAAAGTTCTAATACGAAGTGCAGTAATAATAATAATAAAACAGTGATCCCGTCACTATGGAACTGAACTGAAAGGAAACAAATATATACATAATGCGAGAATACATAGTTTGATCTGGTCAAAAGTACAACAGTGCTACAGTCATCTGTCCCAAAAGTGATACACAAGAGTCTATCTGTCTAGTCAGAAAAAGGGATGCTATATACAAGTCAACTATCCCGGAAAATTGGCTCTTACTAAGGCCTCGGCTAACTAGACAACTAGACTATTCCATCATCAATCCTGAATCACACACCGGAACGGGTCAGCTCCCAAACCCTTTCCATCGCACGACGGAAGATATAGTCGGCCTGCCGCCTGGAGATCCTACCATGCCTGTCCCCCTGGAGAGATCTGAGTCTCGCTCGGGACGTGAGCTCTATCCCCGTAAGCTCCCTCCTCAAGGATCGGGGTATAGAAGCCCTGGTCTCATAAGCTCGGGTACGCCTACCCGCCCTCTCTGCATCCAACTCCCTCCTGGCCTCATCCAGTCGGGCCTCGGCAACAGCCACTCGGGTCCTCAAAACATCCTGAACATATCCATGAGCTAACGAAGACTGTCTCTGGGCAGGGTCAAGAGGTGGTGAATCCGGAGCCGCTGAGGGTGCCTCCTCGGTCTGCCTAGGCTCGGAAGTATGGGTCTCTGAACTGTCATCATCAGGAATCCAAGATAGTGGTGGAGGGGTAGGGGCTCTGACCACCGGAAGTGTGGGTAAAGGGATACCAGCATACACTACCATAGATCCAACACGCTCCTCAGCTACTGGGACCTCATCCGGGTCCTCCTCATCTGGAATAGCAATAACCTCTGTCTCTGACTCCTCTGAGGGGTCCTCCTCATCTGAAACAGCAATGACCTCCGTCTCAGGCTCCTCTGGGGGGTCCTCCTCATCCTCCTCCATCTCAGGCTCCTCCTGATCCTCAACATCCAGCAATGCCTCATCATGCTCACGCTCGTACATCTCAGGGTCCTCCATCTCAGGCGCCTACACATTAAACGAGCTAAGTTACTATCATGATACTTATAAGGGTTCCCGTAAGGGTTTTAGCTGTCAGTACTACTTTAAGTAGTCCGACCATGAACTTGGCAAGAGTTCTTATTATCTTTGTGAGTTTATTATTTTATCGTCGCATCATCTCTGAGGTTTATAACGCTTAGCTCTGATACCATTTCTGTAACACCCCCAGATCCGGGGTCGGGGATCCGGGTTGTCACGGTCTTTCTTTCCACAATATCACTTCACTTAATTAATAATAAATAACCTCATACTGTGACCCCACACTAATACACACCACAACCCGTTATAGTCTCAGAGATGAAATTGAAATAAGTACAAGTCTTTGAATCCACAATTTAAAATTATTACAACCCAAAATGATTACTTGATAATTTACAGTTAATTGCCATTATCTGCCACAAGTTATAATTATACATAATTTGATTCTCAAAAGTAGATGGTCTAAACTACAATGGATCTACCTCTGCAGCTATAGCAGCTACAACATCAGCGGGAAGACGCGGGACGCTTCCCACGCGCTTGCGCTGGGTCTGCTGGAGTCTGGCCATCTCTCCTAACTGTTGTTGTGTGATGAAGAAATAAAGCAAGAGTGAGCCTTACAGCTCGCAAGATAATATATATAGTGATAACAATAATATAAGTATCTAAATGGATATTTAATAGCATCTCTATCATATGCAAGATAATTACTTGCTAGATATAAGTAAAAACAAGGAATGAAGTTACCAATACTTCACCACACTTATATCATATAAAGTTACTTGAACTGCCACCGTTCAAAGTATTATAAGTTTTAAGAAAAACATCCCATAGATGAGACCACAAGTTAAGACTTGAATAGATTCAATCTTTGAAATATTATTGAATGAAAAAGTTATGAGATACTTTATTTAGTCCCGATATATATATATATCCACATATATATATATCCCGAAAACATTTCCTGGAACCTCTGTTATGTGAAGTATGAACAGAGTTCGAAACATCCAATGAATTTTGGAAAGGAAAAGAATTTTGGCATAAACCAGATATCTCGCTGATCAGGCAAAGATACCAATAAGTAACCTTTTCTACTAGTAGATGGATGAATTCCTCACCGGTCATCACCCTGGCCGCATTAGGACCTCGCGCTCGACCGTACCCCGGTCCCTCACGCGTTGATGGACTGCCACCCAGCCACTTACACAATAATAGACCGTACCCCGGCCTGTCGCTTATGCCGACTCAATGAGATGGGCTTACTTCCCGAACGTTGGGCAAGTAATCAATTCATTTACCAAATCTGCAACCTCGTTGCGAATATAAAATACACCACAGAGCCGGATTCCCCAGGTTTTGAGCGAGTATTTAAATCCCCTTTAAAAGGAAGATCTTAAATATAAAAATGAGTTTTGGGATCCGCTCTGACTCTTTAAAAATCATTTTGAAGACTCGAAAACACTTTAAAGAGTGTTTGGAGTAAGGCTGATTTAATGAAGTAAATCAGTCCCCAGAATATTTAGAAAATATCTGAATATTATTAATTAAATAATATTCCCATAAAGAATAATCTTTATAAAAATAATTGAAGTAGAAGTATTAAAATTTATACTTGAAACGAGTATTAAATAACCCAAGATATACTTATATGAAAGTATTATCTTTATTTGAATAATCGAAAATAAGTTTGATTATTGACATCTTATTCTTTAATAAAATAAAGAATATATTTCAGCAAATAATCGGAGTCATAGATCCTCAAATGAATATTATAAATAATATTCAATAAATAAAATAAGCTGAGTCATAATACCTCGAATGAATATTATAAATAATATTCATTAAATAAAATAAAAGGAGTCATAAGTCCTCGAATACTATTCGAAATAATATTCAATAATAAAATAAAGTTTCAAGTTATCGAATAAACCTTATTCGATTAATAGTTTGGAAAACTATAACCATATATATATATATATATAAATATATATATATATATATATATCCATATCCATATATACAAGATTACTCGGGATCCTCGACTCCCGGTTTTTAGAAAATATTTTCACCTTTGAGTCCCTATACTAAGGGTATATGCAAGATACAACTATCCTTTAGCATAGGTATTATCAAATAAACCAACAGATATATATCTCAAGAATATAAAACAGGCATGCATATATACCATATCACATGCTACAATATATCGCAACATTTGCTAAATAACAATCATGCAATATCACAAGATAATGCATAAACATACATTTACATCACAACAACAGTGTATCGGATAGAATACTTGCCTGAGCGACTTGGGGGTGAGAAAGGCTCGGGACGAGTCTGGTAACCTATAAACAACAAGTAAGTTGGAATTAAACCAAAATCACTTGTAAATCTATACTTTAACTAACTTAGACTCTAACGCTTGTTTTGCGCTCACCGATTTGCTTAAGTCACTCGGGTACCCTCGGCTCCATCATTTTTAATAATTTAATCTTTACGAGTTTTAAAGCGATTCCTTCGCGAATGACTTACCAACTGCCTAACACACTTACCATAAATGTGTCACACATTAATTAACCCTTTTTGGTCCTTAACCTATGTTCCAAGGTAAGGCGAGGGAAAAAGTTTCGTCCGCGAAACGCCGTTACTTGAAACGGTCGTTTCTCCTAAACCGTAAATCGGAATCGGACGAACTACATATCAAAACGGAGCTCGTAACATGAGCTATCTAAACATGGCAGTGGTCACAATCTAGCAGGGGGTTCTCGGGTCCTAATGCTATGCACAAAAACAGTCCAAAGAAAATCGGATGTTACGACGGCTATGTTTACGTGATTTCCAAATTTTAACCCATTCACAAACAACCCAAATCAACCTCAAATCCAACATACAACCATCCTCCATCCTTATCACATCATAACAACCCCAACCAATTCAATTTAACCATTCATACTTATGCTTAAACTTTACTTTAATCATTCTTAAGTTTCTTTAAATCAAAACCACAAAATTACCATTTCATTTCACTACCATTCCAAATCTCAAACTCTAATCATAACAACAACTACAATAACATCCTACTCATCAAAATCACCTTATAATATATATGAACCTAGGGTTTGAAAATGGTATACCTTCCTTGGATTGGTGGGTGGAGCTAGGAAGCCTTAAGAAGCTTGGAGAAGCCTTAGGAAAGCTTGGATCTTCAAGAAAAACAAGAAAAAGTTCAAGTTAAAAACTTGAAAACACTATTCATTGTCTTCTTCCTTGATTAAATGAAGAAGTTAGAGAAAGAATTAATGGCTTAAACTCATGATATAGCCATAACTAAGCATAAAGATGATTAGGGAATTTTCTTACCAATTTAGGATGCTTGGATCTTGATTTTTGAAAAATCTTGCCTTTTAAAAAGTAAAAAGCCGAGAGCTAAGTGATGAACAAATGCCTTGGTTGATTTTTTGATTTTTGATGAAATGATTTGCTAGCTTGGTTGGCTTGGTTTTGTTTTTGATTTAGCAAATTACTACCTTGCCCTTGAATTTGTGTGGTCCTTAATCAACCACACCTCCCTTCTTCCCATGTCATGCTTACCTCATCCTCATGATGTCATCCTTCCTTCCTTGTCTTCTTTCTATTGGTTGGATGACATCACTCCCATTAATCCCTTTGATTAACTTCCTAATCGTTTGCCTAATGACCGCTGATCTGTTATACGGTTCGCTTAACTTTCGTTCTCGTTTATCGTTTGAAGGATCATACCCGGGATCTTATTACTTAGGTTCCCTTAACCTTTCTCAATACATTATATTCCTTTTTATGATCCTCTATTATAATCCTTTAATTTAAATCCTTTTTATCCTGTTACCTTATACTCAATTCTCTCCGTATCTTATGGATTTCCGGGAAAAACCAAAGTGTTCGGAATTGGGTTCTGACGATATTTACATACACTTATATACTTCATAGAGTACTAATAAAATCCCAGAATATCCATAACAGAACCCCTACATAGTGTGGCGTGAAAAGTTTTCTCATTCAGCTAAAACACTATTCACAAGGGTTACAAAAAGTTGAAAAATTTTGGGGTTATTACAATACTCGTTTAATAACTATATTATATTATAAGAGAGAAATTATATTCAAATTTTGTTCACATTATTTTATCGGAGATTTTTTCGGTTCTTGTATTTTCAGTTTCGGATTAATATCGGATCATACGTCAAGTTATTTTGAATTAATTTTAGTTGGATAAATCGTCACATATTCCACTTTGATCATTGAATCAGTTCCACAGTAACAACATCATATACTCCATTTTTTTTGTCTCTGTAAGCAGATATTGACCATGAATGAAGAAGAATCCGTTCCAAATCACAAGAATAGCATATTGCAACCCAAAATCTCTAAGGAATAAAATACAGAGTACAATAATAGAACTTCATAGACGGATGTGCTAATCTATATATTTATATAAAAGAATATCTCGGATGTATGACGTGGATCATCCCTATGACTCTTATTCTAATTTCTCTATTTTTCTAAATTTCACCACTTTTGTATCACGGGAGTGGAAAGTGAAAGGAATATGTCCTAAGTCCAATCATGTATGAGGATTTAGGAATAACTTTTATGTAATCTGTTTTGATTTCATTGATATTAATAAAAGATTTATTTTATTTTTATTACGGGCTTTATCTATTTAAGTGTTTAAATAAGATATACCATAGTTTAGAGTAAAGCTTTTTATGGATTATGATGAGATCATAATAGTGAGACCTAAAAAGATGATAACTCTAAACTTAAATAGTTCCTGGTCGTAGGATTACTAACTGGTAATTAATAATTCGCAAAGATCGGTACATACTATGCTTGCTTCATTATGAAGGATGTCTGTTCTCATAGACATTTGTGTGGTGACACTATAGCTAGTACGTAGGTGCTTATTATAGAATAAGTTCACTGAACATGACTCGCCCAGCTGAACAACTGATGGAGTTCACTCACGTGTCAGCAGTTGTTCACATAGTGATAGTTGTACAAGTATCCTTAGACTTGAGGTCATCATAGTCATCTTGTGTACACTGAACTATGCTTTGGTTTAGTTCTTAGTCTCCAGGGACAATTATTAGGGCTCTACTGGGTATAGAAATTTGTACACGAAGATAGTGTATGATCAATAAAGGATCTACCCCTTCCAGTGAAGGAAGCGAATGTTCAAGGCTGATCCACTTATGCTAGTTCAGGAATCTCTGGCCAGAGTGAATGAAATTAGAAAGGAGTTTCTAATTTGCATAGAACTACGCATAATAAATGGTAAGCAAGTGATTGAATTAGATAGGCTTGACACGAGATCCATGCCTTGTATTTAATCGGGACATTGTAGGGTAGAAGGAGTTTATTGTACGGTAACTATTCACTGAATAGGTTCTTGGTATTCTAAGCAGTGAATTCATATTATCCGGATAGTCGCGATATGCTGAGAAGTATCCCTCACGATGTAGAATAAATGTGATTAATTAATTAATCATATTTAATAAATTAGAGAATTTATATAAATAATGATAAAATAGTTTTATTATTATTTATTTCTACTACCGGCTTAATATTGAACCTACAGGGTCACACCATAAAAAGAGAATGATTTAATGGTGGAGGAATTAATTAATAATGGCTAAATAATTATTTATTTGTGAAATAAATAATTAATTGGCAAATTTAATAATTGATTAAATGAGATTTAATTGATTATAAATTAATTAAGAAAAGTTCTTAATATTATTAATTAAAGGATTTAATTTTTGGAAATTAAATCAAGAGAGAGAATTATTTCTAGAGTGTTTAGAAAAAGGATTAATGATTAAAAGGTGTTTTAATTATTAATGAGAATAATAAATGGGATAATAATAATAATATTTATGGGAAAATTTCAGCTGAAAATTTTGCCTATAAATACACTATTATAGACCCTAATTTTATTCTAACCTACCAGAAAACCCAAAAAGTTTGGAAAACACAATTCTCTCCACCTCCTTCCTCCTCCTTAACATCGTTTTCTTGGTGGATACCGGTGGAGTGTTTCACACTTGAGGAGCAACTGCTAAGGATCTCTGATCGTTGTCTCCGAATTATTTTAAAAGATTAGATTCGATCCCTCGAATTTTTATTCATGATCTGTATGCTTTTATTTGGATTTTGTATGTGTAAAAGTGTTTTGTCATGCCCCGCTCCGTTAAAAATCCAACAGAAAGGATATTGCCAACTCTTTGCATTCCTTGATTAAGCTAATGGAAATTTGAAAAGTCTGAACATTTACGCGCTTTTAGTTAGTGAAAACTCATCAATGAAAGCACTTCATATATATAATGTCTTTCACTTTATGACATAAACTATGATCGATAACATGGACATATCTCGAGGGTAAGTTTTTAATAATCATCGTTTCTTGTATTTTTTGGAAGTAATTTACTATGGAACAATAGTATTATTCTGAAATAGTGCTTTTTGGTTGAGTTAATCCATTAGATCTAGGATTTTGGTTTTTTAAAGTTGATATTTGATCAAGTATTTGATTTTTCTTAAATCTTCTTTCATTTTATTTGGTTACATGGTCTATGTCATGGTTTTGACTTTCTTAGGCATTTAATTTTGTTGATGGGATGAATGCTATTATTCCAGGTCTAATATACCTAAAAAAGCACAACCTACAAATTTCTGAAATGCGGGTGAAGAAACATCATCATGGGCATATCTATGCTTGGGATTCTTTGACACAAGTAGAGCGAAAATTCATTGAAAAGTCTATGTCGTAATTTCGTGAGGGCAACAAGGTTATCAAAAAGTCTATGTTGCAAGTTTTCTTTGAGAGACATAGGAGGTTTTCATAAAGATGCCTATGGAGGCGGGGTCTGTTTTTTGTTGAGTTTTACTTACTTCCATGTTAAGTGACATGGGTACACCGATGTCTAAGATATTCTAATTAAGGTTTATTAGCTAGATGCTTCAGAAAATGTTTGGACCATGGCTTGAAAGGATGGACCATGGCTTGCTAGGATATACCTTGACTTTACATAAGTGAGATATTAGATTTAGCGTTCCTAATCACCGCTGGCATTTATGGATGAAATGGTCAAAGGTCGGGCTGCATTCAGCTTCCTAGGCCTGGAAACTGTATAGACACATTATGGCAGTATTGTGTCTGGTGTATGATGACTCATGAGAGGCAGCTTATGGTCCTGAACTCATTAACACTTAACGAAACGACTAATTACATTACATGCAAAATTTGTGGAGGTAATGGTTTCAAGAGTTTTAGCAAATAGAGGCCATTGGCTACTTCCTATTATAATCTTCGTAAGGGTGTCATACAGTTGATTGGGATGTTATTAAGGCACATAAATCTTTTTGTTCTAAAATTATATTTACCTAATATTGATTAGTGATTCAGCTGCCATATATACTAAGTATTATTAGGTGCTTGGTATGAGTAGCTTTATATTGTGTCTCTCTAATTTTAATGGTATATGGCTTGTATGCTCATTTTTTATTCTGTTAATAAGGATATCTCTACATGTGTGTATATATATATATGTTCAAATTTTGTATGTAAGTTTTATAGGACGACTTGGCAAAAGCAGTGTCCAATGCAGCATGCTTACTTTGTCTCTTAATTTGAAGTCTACCCTGCCTTATTACATGAAATTCTAATATGATTTCAAAGAGGGACTCACGAAGGTGCTAGCTTTGGGATGTTTTTTTCTTAACATTTTGTACAGTAATTATCGAGGCGGTGATTTACTGGCCATATTAAAGATATATTTACTAAGTTTAGATCTGAAAAAACGTGTTCTAATTTTTTTAAGCATAACTATCAGCTTTTAATAACACTTGGAAATGACTCGGATACATTAATAAGCATGGTTATACAATTTAAGCAAGTCAATGGGTCTGATAATATTTGTAAATTTTGTCAAAAACAAATGTCCCAAAATTATTATCGAGTTTATACTTTTGATACTCTCTGATTCATCAATACATTCTTTTTCATTCTATTTTGCAATATTTTTTATTTTTAATATCTATATAATTAGTATTGATAAAGGGAATATAGAACCCAGTCACCAAAAAAGCTAATCAATACATTAGGACTGATCAAATTAATAGTTGAAAATTGAATCTATGTAGAAAATGACGAAGGGACGAGACTCGACCATAATTTTATCAAAAAATTACAGAAATGACTTAAAATAAACTAATTAATAAAAAATTATTTAACCAACATTTTTTTAGTTTTTAATAAACACCTTTCATGTAATATTCTCTATAGATTTCTTAAATAATTATTTTTTTCTGAACTGCGCCCAAGTTAACTATAAAGTACAGTATTTGTAAAGAATAAGTGAATACATAACCGTCAAAGTAAATTAAGTCATTAACCTCATAAACCTTGTCTAAATAAATGAAAAGTTTATTGATAGCAACCAACAAGCAAACAAATTATAAAATTTCACAATAAGTCACAAAAAAGCTTTTCCATCATGTATTTCTTTCGGCTAGTACGAAGCTAAGAAAATGAGACAAAGATTATAAGCAATGACATAACCAAGTATTATACACGAGAGAATTTGGATTACATGTCAAGCATCAAACAGGCTGTTATCCCCAGATTCCTTCGGGTGGATCAACAGGTTTCGGCCTCCGTGAATATGCCTTTGGCGGTGACCTGAAAGAGAAGAGAATGCGAGGGATTGTTCCCCCGATTCACCTCCAGTGTGAAAATAAGAATTTGGTTGTAAAGTGGGTAAAGAAATACAAGAAAGCAGAGTGTTTGAGAGAATGAGTATCTCCTTATTTCTTATCTTTCAAGGGATTTTATACCCATTTCTGCCATAAATGTTCTTCCATTACTCATTATTGAGGCGGGAGGGAAAAGGGGGTGTTACGCCTCTTTATTTCCAACGGTTTGGAAGACGAAATGGGCCACAGCCTGTTGTATTCCGTGGGCCTTCGGCTCACGGTCCTGGTGGATCTTCGACCCAATAATGCAATTATCAGATGGGCCTTCGTTCAGTGGGCCTTATTGGGCCCATAGCCAACATGTCCCTGTCCTTCGGTTGGGCCTTCGGTCGGGCCGATGGACATCCGTCTTGGCCCATATTGTGGTGAAGAAACACTAGGGCGACTGTTCCAGTTTTTCCTTAATCTTCGTTCTGACACGTGGCAAATACGTGGAAGTTTGGGGGTGCATTAATGTGACAGCTACCAGCACCTCGTTTCATGGCTTAATCTCAGCTGTTGAATCTTACCCGTTTCAATCTGGGACGTCCATTTCAAAGCTCCCCAAACGTCGCCTCTTTTGGCACCTAAATTCATAAAGGATCACAATGTACTCTATGTTCTTTTAAACATTTTCCGGTGTCCAATATACAAGCAATAATAATTCTTTCTAAGTTCTCCAATCATGGGTAGCAACAACTCTACATTTCCAGATCATCCCATTTCGATCCAAGAACATTTTCAAATCAGTAAGTCCCTTTTTCCCTTTTAATGCATTTTACACAACCATGCAAGTTTAGCAGTTTTGTTGTTTTTGCATGTAAGTCCAGAGGCTCTTTTCTGGGCTTTGTATGTGTTTTGGGGTTGTGTTTTGATTTATGGGATGTTTTCTGGGTAGTTAATAGGAGTTTTTTGAGGTTTTGTTTGTTTTAGGGGCGCCCAATGGGTTTAAAGATGGCATGCGAGGTGTTTTTTAGTCAAGAACTCTCTTCGGGGGGTTCTTGGTTGTAGAACATCCTTCGAGAGCCGACCCAGGGTTTAGGTGTTTTGTCTGGGTTTAAAGATGACAGGCGAAGGGTTTATGGGGGCAAGAACTTCCTTCGGGAAACTTGTCTATTAGAACATCCTTCGGTAGCCGATCCTAGACACTTTCTTTGTTCGCTCGGTTCTAGAACATGTACTCGGTTTTTTGTCATTATATTTTCTTTTTGGTTTAATCCGAGTACATGGACTAATATCTCTATGTTTCCGAATACAGGGACATGGACCGAGCGAATCCTCCGGCTCAAACTTAGGACCTGAGGTCGAACAGTTTGGTCGGGACATCTTATATCTATCCAGAGAGGACTGGGCGAGATCTTTTCAGTTCTGCGGCGAACTACCCAGCGGTGAACAACCGATCGGAGTTGTCAAATGAGCGGGTAGGTCAGATGTACTTTGACTTCTTCATTCTCTGGGGCTTCTTTTGGCTTTATGCTGCCAAGGAGAATGAGCGCATTTATGACACTCCAGGAGTGCCGAAGGGATACGGCGACTGTGTCGTCGGGATTTCGGAAGCGGCGTTCAAATGCGGCTTCAGGGTACGTTGAAGATTCTGAAGCATCTCTTCAGTTAGATGGGGATTGCATTAGGACAGATGGATCCCAACGTGTTCATTCATATTAACTGTTTCTAGAATAGGTGCCTTCACACTGGAATCACTCCCTGCACTCGGCTATTCTGGTATCACTATGATCTCCGGAAGAATCTGAAGAGCCCAGAATTCTACACCATCACTCGTTGGGCTGGCTGAGCGGATTGGACGGCCACCAACTCCAGCAACAAGATCACCCACACCTACTGGTGCTTCGTCAGTGGGCCTAAGCTGGCCGAGATGTCAGTGTGGCATGATGTCAACGCTTCGCTCCTCCTTATGCCGAACTTAAAGGACGAGGAGAAGGACAATTATGCGACTTTGGTCGATGGCCGCATGAGCAAGCTTGGTCTCGAAGAATTTCAGGACAGAGACTGGCTCCTAAGTTTGTGGGGTGGGGGTAACAAACTATTCCTTCGTCTATTTCCTTTGTAGTCTCACTTTATTTTCGTAATTTGCATAGTTTCTTCTCTTTGTTTGTACGTTCTCTCCTTTATTCCGTCTTCCTTATTCACTTGCTTCTACATATGTTGAAACTGACTTGTATATTTTCTGCTTTTTTTCAGTGTCTTCTAGGGAGGCCTTGATCGAGAGGAAGAAGGTCAGGGCGGCCGGAAAGAACACTGCGGAGGCGGAGGCGAGGGAAAAGGCTACTGGGAAGAAGGCTACGTCAAATCCCTCCGAGAAGACAGAGGATAGGCCCCAGGCTGAGAGGGTCTCTCTGCTTCGCCAAGTCCCGCTTGATCCCAAAGGCAGCGAAGGGGATGAGCTGGAGTTCATGGGAGAAGGGGTCCCTCCTAAGAGGACCCGAAGCCGCGATGGGGTCGTTCAGATGTAGCTCCCTGGTTGGGGTGTTCTGACATCCGACCATACTGTCTATCCGTCTAGGCAGTCAACAAAGGAGGTGGCCACAGACTTGTGCCATGACCTTCAGCTCCCTGCCGATCTTCCGGCCTTAGTATCGGCTTCTCCTACCGAGGCTTGTACTGAGCTTCTGTCTATTTTGTCCCTGGTACGTAGTTATATTTATATTTATTTGTCCTTATCCTTCTGTATATTTCTCTTCTTCTTTCGTTTGACATTTTTGCCTTGTGTATTTTTGGCAGGCTGCTCCTTGGACTGCGGTCGTGGAGGACAAAGTTAAGGACATGGAGACTCGGATGGCCGAGGTGAAGGAGATGGAGAGGAGGGCCACGGCGGCCGAAGAGGAGCTCAAAAGGGTAATGACTCGGAACGAGGCTCTGGATGGTCAAGCCAAAGTGCTGAAGGGTTAGAGGACCAGGCTGGAAGGGACCTTGACAAGGCGAAAAGGAGGATCGCCCACCGAAATACTTAGCTGAAGAAGTCCAGAAGGGAGCTTCGGAAGACGAAGAAACAGCTGGACCTAACAGAAGAGCGCTGCTTCCAGTTCAACGCTGATTATGTCTTGGAGAAGACTCACGGCCTTAACTAGGATTATAAGCAGTTGTTGGACGATAGCCTGGAGGATCCTATCAGCCGGCCAGCAATCGAAGCCCCTCCCGTCTCCTCCGGCGAAGACGAAGAGCTCTCGGATGATGACCTTCTAGCCTAAGCTTTCAGACCCGAGGTGCTTGATATGACTGAAGATGATCTTGTTGTGAAGTCTGCTGTTGGTGTTTCCATGGTCATACCCAACTCTTGCAGCGGCTTCATTCGTTCATCTTTTCTAATTATAAATTTGTTTTTTGTAATTGATACTCCTGCCTTCAAGCTTTTGTAATTTAACTAGCCTTCGGGCTTTTATATTTTAATGCATCTTTCATCTTTTATCAGTATTGCTTTTACTGCATTAGTATAACTCTACATTTCATTGCATCTTCAGCTTTATCTTTTGCCTTAGCAATTTAATTTTGTAATCGCATCTTCGGCTTTATCTTTTTCCTTAGCAATTTTAATTTTGTAATCACATCTTCGGCTTTATCTTTTGCCTTTCAGGATTTTTACTCATGGAATTGCTACCTTTTCTTATGTCCTGATTCGTTCCCAAGTGTCAAAGGCCGAGGTCGCTTCCGTTGTGCGAAGGAACAAGGGTGGTGTTCATCTTTGGACTGCCCCTTGACCAGCGTTCCTTCATTCCTTCGGTCAATATTGGTACTTGTAAAATGTAGCTGGGATATTAATCCAAGAAGAGGATGAGCTGGTCTTATTTGGGATCGCCCCTAGACCAAACCTCCATCGCTCGTTAGAAGTAACAGATATATGCATATTTTGAGGGCGAAGGGTCCTGTCCTCTTCGGGATCGTCCCTAGGCAGGGTTTCCTTCGGTCTTCTTTTAACATCATTTTTACGAACAATAAGGGATGGAAGAAGGAGAAAATCTTATATCGGGATTGCCCCTAAAGATTCTTCATTAGTCATTTCCACGTGTTCACTATAAATGGGATAATAGTTATGGAGGGAAGGATGTTTGATTTTCGTGGGATTGCCCCTAGATTTTTATCCA
Source organism: Apium graveolens (assembly GCF_009905375.1). Taxonomy (NCBI): domain Eukaryota; kingdom Viridiplantae; phylum Streptophyta; class Magnoliopsida; order Apiales; family Apiaceae; genus Apium; species Apium graveolens. Next base: position 235,223,592 of record NC_133648.1, on the reverse strand, counting down.
TTCATTCTTTTTTCACAAGCAAACCAAAGTATTGGTCGAAGGGTTTATCTTCTTCGGGATCGTCCCTAGATAATACTATTTCGGCCACTCAATTTGTATTTAATAAAAGAGATATGTGACAGAAAAGTGCATTTTTATTCGTTATTAAACTTTACACTTTTCACAAAAACTCAAAGAAGTAGAAATTGACTTAAAAGGAAATTTCTTACTGATAAAATTTCTGAAGACGAATGGCATGCTAGGTGTTTTTGATTGCTTCGCCTGTTAGCGTTTCAAGTTTGTATGTTCCTGGGTGAACAACTTCAATCACCTTGTATGGCCCTTCCCAATTCGGCTGAAGCTTCCTTTATTTTTCTGGCATAGAATTAGGAAGCTATCTTAGGACTAGGTCTCCTATTCCGAACGACCTCTTCTTGATGCCTGAGTCATAGTGTTGGGCTGCCTGTAGCAAATATTTCATGTTCCTTTGGTGAGCAGCCTCTCTTTCTTCCTCCAAGAAGTCCACATTCGCCCTTAGCCCGAAGTTAGTTTCCATATTGTAGACCTCAGTTCGGTACGACTCTAAGCCTACTTCGAATAGAATTAGGGCTTTCATCCCGTAGGTCATCCTGAAAAGAGTTTCCCCTGTTGAAGACCTAGGGGTGATTCGGTAATCCCACAAGATCCCAGGGAGCTCTTTGGACCACCTTCCTTTAGCTTCGCCCAAGCTCTTCTTTATCCCTTGAAAGATTATTTTGTTTGCCACTTCGATTGCCCCATTCCCCTACGGGTGGACGACTGAGTTGAATCTTTGTTCGATCCCGAAGTGGTGTAGAAACCTTCGGATTTTTTTCCCAACAAACTGAGTTCCATTATCAGAGATGCAAATCTTTGGAATCCCAAATCGGAGAATAATCTGCTCCAGGAAGAATTTCTTGGATGTTTCCTCGGTTATAGCCGATAATGGTCGGGCTTCGACCCACTTGGTCATGTAATCGATGGTGATTATGCAGTATTTTTCTTGTTTTGTGCTCGTTGGGAGAATTCCAACTATTTCAACGGCCCACATGGCGAACGGGATAGGGCTGAGAACTGAAGTCATTACTTCAGGGGGTTTCTTCGGAACCGTGGAGAACAACTGACATTGTACACACTTCTTGGCATATTCACTGGCATCGGCTTTCAAAGTTGGCCAAAAGAACCCTTGATAAAGGATTTTGAAGCCGAGGAACCGACTATCCAGATGCTCTCCACAAATTCCTTCATACCGCTTCAAGAGCTTGATGTTGTTCTTTGGCATTTAAGCATCTGAGGAGGGGCTGGCTGACAGATCGACGATACATTCTTCCATTAATGATAGTGTAGCTTGATGCCCTATATTTTACCTTTACTGCTTCCTTTCGGTTTGGAGGTAGGATACCTTTCTCTAGAAAGTTTCTTAATGATGTCATACAATCGGCTCCTTGGTGAATTTCCAAACATTGTTTCTTCTCGATAGAAGGCGTCTTGGCTTCGGTGAGGTATGTAGAACCAGTTAGGCTCTGTGTCTCATCCGAAGCTAGCCTGAAGAGGGAGTCTGCCTGTCCATTGTTCACCCTGCCAATTTGACTTAGCTCAAATATTTCAAATGACAGAGAAGTATCTTTTACCTTGATGGCGTAAGCCTTCGTCCGAGGATCCCTATGCTCATATTCTCCTGAGAAGTGCTTTACTACCAGCATAGAATCGCTGAAGGCCCTCAGGTGCTTCGCCTCAAGGCTTCGAGCCAACTCCATTCCTGCAAGGAGTGCTTCGTACTCTGCTTCATTGTTTGTCAGAGGAAAGTCAAATCTTATATCATGGCATATCTCAAACCCTTCGGGGCTGGAAAGTATTAAGCCGGCCCAACATTTTTTCTCAGCGACCGATCCATCTACAAAGAGTTTCCATTTCCCGGGAGTCCGAATGAGCTGTTCGTCTGGGGCGAGATCCTACGGCCCCGAAAACATGCATTCGACCACAAAGTTAGCCAAGGCTTGGCCTTAATCGTCGTTTTGGGGATGTATTCAAGATCGAACTCCCCAAAGTTCGATGGACCAGGCTACCACTCTTCCAGAGTCTTCGGGCCTTGTCAAAATCTTTTTAAAGGTTGACTGGTGACAACTTGAATCATTTAGCTTTGGAAGTAATGTCGCAATTTTCCGGAGGCCATAACCTGCCCATATGCAAATTTTTCAGTGTTGGGATATCTTGTTTCTGCATCCTTCAGGACATGAGACACATAGAACACGGGATGTTGGTTTCCTTCATGATTCTTCACAAGAACTGCACCTAGAATTCTATCAGACACGGCTAGGTAAAGCTGAAGCATTTCCTTCAGATCGAGCCTTATTAAGAGTGGTTCCTTAGTGAGGTATTCTTTCACTTCTTCGAATACCTTCTGATATTCAGGATCCCACGCAAAATTCTTTGACCCTTTAAGTACGGAGAAGAAAGGGAGCGCCTTCTCGACTGATTTGCAGATGAAATGCCGAAGTCCGGCGAGTTGGTCAGTCAGCTTTTGGATGTCCTTGATGCATTTAGGAGCTTCCATGTTAATGACTGCTTCGATCTTCTCAGGGTTCCCCTCTATCCCACGGGCGCTAACCATATAGCCCAGGAATTTGCCACTGGATACCCCGAAGGTGCATTTGTTCGGATTGATCCTCATGTCATTTCTTCGAAGCGTCTCGAAGTACTCTTTCAAGTCTTCAGCATGATCTTGGAACAGTGACTTTACAAAAATGTCGTCCACATATGCTTCCATGTTCTGACCGATCTTCTCTTTAAAGACTTTGTTCACCATTCACTGGAATGTGGCTCCAGCGTTCTTTAGTCCAAAGGGCATTTTAATATAAGCATAAGTCCCCTTCGGAGTTATGAGGGATGTCTTGGGCACATCCTTGTCATTGATGGTAATTTGATGATAGCCAGAAAAAGCATCCAAAAAACTAAGTACATGGTAGCTAGTCGTTGCGTCTATCAGTTGATCGATGCTGGGCAGGGGGTAGTGGTCCTTCGGACATGCCTTATTGAGGTCCGTGTAGTCCACGCACATCCTCCACTTCCCGTTTGATTTTTTGACGACCATCACGTTGGCTAACCAGTCTGGATATTCAATTTCCTCTATGAACTTGGCCTCCAATAGTTTTTCTACTTTGGTCTCTATTACCTTTTGTCGTTCGATTGCAAATGTCCTCTTCTTTTGTTTCACTAGTTTGGCCTCGGGTTACACATTTAAGCAGTGCTTAGTCATCTTGAGATCCAAACCAGGCATGTCTTTCGGCCCCCAGGCGAACACATCATGGTACTTCTGAATCACAGCGATCACTTTTTCTTTCAGATCTGGTTCCATGTTTTTCCCAATCCGAACCATTTTTCCAGAATGGCCGACATATAACTCCACTTCTTTGGTATCCACTTCGGGTTCATCGATCGGACTCGAAAGATCAGTCCCAAACTTTTCTAACTCAATATTTAGTGTTTCTTTGCTTTCACTGGGCTCTGTCTCGGCCCTTTTCCTCTTTTCGGTTTCGTCCGGCTTCTCATATTCTTGATCTTTCTCCAGGTCTTCAAGCATTATAATTCCGGCATTTTTTTGATCGCCCCTCATTTCTCCTACCCCTTTCTCGGTTTGGAACTTAAGCTTGAAGTGGGGTATAGACTCCACTGCTTCAAAGGTTGACATGAATGGTCTTACGAAAATAGCATTGTACGGGCTCTCAATCCGAACCACATAGAACTTCACCGGCTTTTCCATATTGTATGGTAGTTTGCCTAGGAGGAGGGGAAGAGTGATCGTGCCCTCAAACTATATGGGGTGTCCTCCGATGGCATAAAGAGGAGCTTCATTGCAGGGCTCCAACTGTTCTCCAGCCAGGTTCATCTTGCAGTAGGTCTTGTGGAATAGTATGTTGGCCGAACTTCCCAAGTTCACCATCACCTTCTAGATTTTATTCTGCCCAATGATAGGGTTAATGATGAGGGGGTCTTCGTGTGGACGAATGACGTCCTCGTAATCCTCAGTGCTGAAGGTCATGGGCATGTGTGGCTTCTCCTGGCCGAACTGATAAAGATTGTATACTTGACGGGCATATTTTTTCTTCACCGTCTTGCTATCCTTGTCTAGGATGTTGCCCCCATAGATAGTTTTTACTTCGCCCCTTATCCTGTCTCTTTGGTATGGCTCTTCGGATTCTGCCTCTTCTTGGTTATCCTTCGGTCCCAGTCTGTCCCTCAGATCTCGGACGAACTGGTTAAGTTTGCCTTCTTTGATCATTCGCTCAATCAACTTTTTGAGATGGTAGCATTCATCTGTATTATGCCCTTTGTCCCTGTGATAGTCGCAGTATTTGTCGGGGTTCTTCTTATGATTTGGGACCTTCATTTTGGCGGGCCGAATGAACCCAGGCTTGCCCTTGATCTCATGGAAATCTTGGAGATTGGCGCATTCAGAGGGGTGAATACGGCCGAATCTCTATCTCGACAGTCGTTTGGCCCCACGATCAGTCTCTTTTCTTCCTTCTTTCCTACTATCCCTTCGGTCAGAACCAGATCCTGAGCTCTCGTGTCTGTTGTCTCTCTTTGATCATCCATCCCTTCGGGAGTCCTTATATCCCCCAATACTTTCCATGTTTCGGCGAATGTTCTTGCCCCTCACATATATATCATTTAGGGACTTGGGGGGAAATCGTAAAGAGAGGAGCGAAACTTTTTACCTTTGTAGGGGTCTAGCCCTACCGTCAAGAAGCCCATTGCTTTGACCTTATCCAAATTAGTGACCATTCCAGCTTCCTCCTTAAACTGAGCTAGATAATCCCCCAACTCTTCATTCTCCCTCTGTCTGCAGTGGACCAGGGCCTCTGTATCCTTCGCCTTCCGGCATAAGTGCAAATAATACTTCAGAAACTTTCTTTTCAACTGTTCGTAAGACCCAATGGACCTGGGTTTGAGGGACTTGTACCACATTGAGTCTAATCCCTTCATATAGGTTTTGAACATTTTGCAGAGCATGATATCATTATGCCCCATTTCAATCATCAGCAACTCATATTTTTTGCAGTGGTGTTCCTGGTCTCCCTTTCCATTAACCTCACTCATCTTTGGGAACTTCCTTTCTTCTCTTGGAGGGGGTCGAAATTGTTCAATTTCTTCCGTCACTATCGGCTCTCGGTAGACCCTCCTGTCACCGAACATAGCCTTTTCCAAGCGGGTGAGCCTGATTCGAGACCCATCGGGCTCTTCGTCCGAATCAGATGAAAAGGGTTGCTTCGTCCGAATCAGATGAAAGGGATACGAATCAGAGTCAGACTCATCTTCTTCGTCATGCACCCTGCGGTCTTTCCTGTGCTTAGTCGTTCTTTTTGGCTCATCGGCCTGCAACGCTTCACGTAATGCTTTTTCTTGCAACTCGATTTCTTCTCTTTGCAGCTATAGGGCTTTCAATCGTAACGCATCAGCCTCTCTTCACTTTGCGCAGACCTCTGCCTCCTTTTCTGCTTGGTCGTCTTTGGCCTTGCCCTTCTCCGCAGCTAGCTTTTCCGCTCGGATCTTTAGGAGTAAGGCTTCTTCCTCAGGAGTTAGTGTAATGACTCCATCAGCGTCCACTAGGGTGGACGGCTGCCCCTTGTCGGGTGGGGTAAAACCTAGTGGTGGTGAATGCTCAAGAATTACGTTTGTCATTGTCTCGATATCTCGTCTTGTGATTCTCGTATTTTCCACATACGGCACCAAATGTTACGTCCAGATTCCTTCGGGTGGATGAACAGGCTTCGACCTCCATAAATATGCCTTCGGCGGTGACCTGAAAGAGAAGAGAATGCGAGGGATTGTTCCCCTGATTCACCTCCGGTGTGAGAATAAGAATCTGGTTGTAAAGTGGGTAACGAAATACAAGAAAGCAGAGTGTTTAAGAGAATGAGTATCTCCTTATTTCTTATCTTCCAAGGGATTTTATACTCATTTCTCCCATAAATGTTCTTCCGTTACTCATCATTAAGGAGGGAGGAAAAAGGGGGCGTTACGCCTCTTTATTTCCAACAGTTTGGAAGACGAAGTGGGCCACAACCTATGGCATTCTGTGGGCCTTCGGCTCACGGGCCTGGTGGACCTTCGGCCCAATAGTGCAATTGTCAGATGGGCCTTCGTTCAGTGGGCCGTATTGAGCCCATAGCCAACACAGCACTCATTAAACATCCCTCTGTCATGCAAAGCCCATAAAACAATACTTGCTATTGTTGTTGCGTTATAAACATTAAACATTATATTGTGATAAAATAATACTTGCTATTGTTATTGTTGTTGCGTTATAAATCTCTGTTTCACATAAACATACATTAATTCATAATTTTAAAATAAACACGCCAATTTACACATGCGTAAGCCGTAAGGTGAAAACAGGCCATTGATTTGATTAGTGGGAACTATTAGATAAATCATGACGAGTCTAAATTCTCTTTTAATCTTTGCCTTTAATAACAGTGTCCAGGAGAAGAGGAACAGGCTCTAGAAAAGAGCGAAAATAATCTATCTTCCGTTAAACCATCTTGAATTCCAAAGCCATCATCTCCAGCATTGTACGTACAATGAGACACTCTTTCGAAATTTAATATAATCTCAACAACTGACCATTCTAAAGGAACATCAAGTTTGATCAATTTTCCCCATGTCTTCTTCATCAAATTTATCATGTGTTCACGTGCAACTTCTTCTGAAACACCCGTATCCATCATATAGCACTAGATTGCTTTTGGAACATCTCATCTTTTCAAATCATTTTGTCATTCATCCTCATATAATTAGTTCTAATTAATACTAACTTGGAAAAAAGATATTTAGATATCGATAAACGCGAGAATGAGTAGTTTTCTTCTAGCATACCGTAGCTAGTCTTGATATTTCAGATGCCAAGCACACTATATCAGGAAGACTCTCGATATATTCGACGTCTTCTTTCCTTATTGTTTCGGATGTGAAAAGGTAGGAATAAATTGTATTTAGAGGCCCCGATATACTCTTAAGTCCATTCCTCATGTACTCGTCGAATATTGGCTTGTATCCACTGTGATACCACCTGGCGTCAACCAGGTAACTTTTTGTCAAACCAGTCCACTACAGCACAAGATTATATTTTTTTAGAATTTAATAAAAAAATCCCCCTACTGATATTTCTTGAAAAATTATCAAAATGTAATCAAATTTTACTGCTTTTCTCAGATGTGGTGTAGTGTCTAGTTTATGCTCCATGAGAATGTGGTAGGCAGTCTCATTAACATGATTGTAAAGTGTTAGTATATAGTGTAGGCTACCTATCACAAGACTTTCCAAAAGTATGTCTAGGCATGTTTTTTGTCAAAAGGCATGCCATTTATCAATTAAATATAATAAAATTTAATAAATAATTATTATACTAATATATAATGAATTTGAATATAAAATTAAAGTTAGTTGACAGTAATAATCAAATATCATCATAATACTCATTTAAATTAGTAACTTTTTAGATATTAAAATATATGTAAATATTTTAAAATTATATTTGTTATTTCTGGATATTTCTAATATTAAAATAATTATTAAAAAATAAAAAAAATTAATAAAAAGGCATGCCGAATCATGAAAATGGCATGTCTGGTTAATTGACGTCATGGGCATGCCCAACTGCTCCAAAATGCACCCAATTGTAGTGTGGAAGCTCCTTCATTGCATTTATGTCCCAATTGAAATAATTGCTCTCTCATGTGATAATCGTCACTTGACATCCATAAATATAAAAAAACTGACGTGGTTTGTAATATTTTTTATACATAGGAATTAAAATAGAAAGTTTGAAGATATGCGAACACAAACCTCTCGACTACACTTGTGAAGATTGTAAATCTATCAGGTTTATGATGATTGTTTCCAGCAACAGAGATAAACACTAATCTTTCCGAGAACAAGTTCTGCAACTCAGATATATTTCAGAGACAGTTTATAACAGATTAGTTTGTTAGGGTTTAATGTATATCTTGCTTTGACTGGATAACTCTTTCTACAACAAATTCTATCTAATAAACTTAGTTTAAACTATTCAAACACTTATTTTTACTGATTTTATCTCTTCAAAACAAACTAACAAATTATCTTTCAAGATTTATTCAAATATTTTCAAATAAACCCGTTTAAATCATATTTATCTTATCTCTTGTTTGAAAATCATATCTGTTAGATTTTGCTTATAAATATAACTCTTGTATTCAGATTAAACACTAATGCTTACACGCTATATTCTTTATGAAACATCACTCGTATTCTCTATTCATTCGTTCGTATATCCAGTCGAACAAGATCTAGATTGAGTTGTAATTCATATACTTATTTTTTGTAATCGTGTATTTATATCAACTTGTGTCGGGTTGTGGCAAAGGCTTGATTTCAGAAGAGTGGTCAAGGTAGCCAGTGGACTAGGTTATAGCAGGTGTGCTAGGTAGCAAGTGTGCTAGGGAAAGGTTTCTTTCGGGGCTATCTTTTGTAATCAAGGAAAAGATTGTAATTTCTTTTATTGAAGTTGACATAATACATTCTCTATGCTAGTTGGCATAGGGACTTGGATGTAGGTCATAGACTAGGATTAAGAGCCGAACCAAGTGAAAACTCTAGGTATTTTTACATTGTTCAGTTTTCATATTACTGCATTTACATTTCAGCAATTTTCTTTCTGAAGTTAATTGAGACTGTCGCATTGTCTGTCTCATTCGTAAAGGGTTTGTTCCATTTACATAAGAGATTGTCCCATTTGCCATATAAGTTAGATTATTATTTATATCGATTGAGCCTTTGAATTTCATTTGGTATCAGAGCGGGTGCATTTAATTTTCTGTTTAGTGTTTATTTTGCTATCGATCCATGGTCCAACGAGACAGGTATTCAAACAATTATCCGCCATTGCTTCAAGGTGCTGAAAATTACAACTGAATGGAAGTTCTGCATGAAAATCTTCCTCCAGCATGATGCTTTTGAATGGGATGCTGTTTAGAATGGTTTTACAGTCCCAATAAAAAGAAGGAAATCATAAGTCTATCAAAGAATTATCTCCTGAAGAACTCAATGCTATGAATTCGCTTCCAAATGGAATGGTGGCTACTGAGTTGCGTAAAGTGTCAGCTTGTACCACGGCTAAACAAATCTGGGATACTATCAAAGTCATCCATGAAGGTACGTGAAGTCAAACTTAGTATGCTAATGAGTGATTATGAAGGTTTCAGGTTGGAAAGAGATGAAAGTATCAGAGATGCTCAAGGAAGATACTTAACTTTGATGAATTCTATATCTCTTCTGGAAAGGACTATTCCACAATCCGAAATCAATCGGAAGGTTCTCAGGGCTATGCCCAAGATATTTGCTCCTAAGGTCACCATACTGCAGGATTCGACTCTTCTTTCTACTATGGACATTCTTACACTCTTTAGTGAATTGGAAGAATTCGAGAATCAGCTTCACAGATATGATGAAGAAGATTATGCTCCTCGAAAAAATACTCTTGTACCTAATGCAGATGCAGACGAATCTCTTGATGATTTTGACAAGGAAATTGATCTCTTGACCAAGAAGTTTCAAAATTTCTTGCCAAAAGAAATGCATCAAAACGGCCTATGAAAGCTCAGTTTCCAAAGAAAGATTTCAAATCTAATCCGAGCAAAGATAAGAAGGCTAATTCGAGCAAGGACATATGCTTCGAATGTGGGAAAATGGGCATTTTAAAAAGGACTTCTACAAGCTCAAGAACAAGAAGAAAGAATTACTTATCTGGAGTGATGATGATTCTGATATAGAGATCGATTCAGATGATGAAGTTGCTCAACTTTGTTTTGCTCGACTCAAAGATAGCTCCAGTGACAATGATGAGGTACAAAATATTAAATATAATGTAAATTCAATTGCATCTTCGACTGTAATAACCTTGCAGGTTCAGATTAAAATGCTAAAAGAAAAGAATGCTTATTTAAAATTAGCATTAAGTGAAGTTCTCAGTGAAATGGATGATCCTATGAAAGATGAAACTTTGGCTGCTGAAAATCGATCTTTAGTTGAAAAGATATCTAAGCTTACTAAAGAAAATTAGTAACTCAAGAATGAGATTAAGATGAAAGATGTATGTCTTGAAGCTTTGAAGAAAGAGTCAGCCTCTGTTGATCCAGAAACTGTCAAAAGAGACAGTTCTCCTAACCCTTTGGTTCCTGAACTAAGCAAAAAGTCGCACAGCTTGAAAAAGATTTAGCAAAGTGTTTTCACGGTGAAGGAACTCTGAATGTTTTGCTTGCTGAACAAAAATCTTCTCTAGATAAAGGAGGATTAGGATGTGAATCAATCAAGAAGCGTGCATTTCAAGGTGGTTACAAGCGAGCTCCTATGAAGTATAAGATGCCTTATGAGAAATGTCGAGATTGTGGAAAATCTGGTCACACTACCTCTGAATTCCGATTATGTGATATCAAGGGCCACTCGTCCAACTCATCTTATAAATCGTATGTTAGATATAAATCTGCTAATGCATTTATTAATGTTGTTTAGATGTGGATTAAGAAATCATATAGACACTTATATAAGATTTGTGATACTAACCAACAAGGACCCAAGGTTAAGTGCGTACCTAAGAGATAAAGCAATTTTTGCAGGTATGCTTGAAGGTCCATGTTCCATGTAATAAATGGATAATCGATAGTGGATGCTCTCTCCATATGACCGGTGATAAATCCAAGTTTCTCTCACTCGTTGCTAAAGAGGGAGGTCTAGTTACACTTGGTAATTCTAACACCGTTCGTATCATTGGTAAAGGCACTATTGGTAATGACAGGTTTGTTATTTCTAATGTTTGTTTAGTTGATGGCTTAAAATATAATCTGATTAGTGTAAGTCAACTTACTGATGCTGGTCATAAAGTCAAATTCGATAAAGATGTTTATTATATTGGTACTAAAACTAACGAGTTTGCTTTAGTTGCCAAAAGAAAAGGATATATCTTTGTTCTAGATTTTGATGAATAGCACGAAGAAATATGTCTTGCTACTATTCAATATCAACAGAATCTCTGGCATAGGCGTCTTGGTCATGTACACATGGATTTGCTTCGAAAGATATCATCTCATGGTCTTGTTCGAGGTCTACCAAAGCTTAAATACAAGAAGGTGGAACCTTGCTCGGCATGCCAGCTTGGAAAACAGGTTAAAACTTCCTTTATTGCTAAGAATCGAGTATCAACTACTGACCCTTTGCAACTACTCTATCTTAATCTTTTGGGTCATGAACGCTATGAAGTCTCGGTGGTAAGAATTATGTGTTTGTTATAATTGATGATTATTCTCGTTTTACTTGGGTATTATTCTTACGTACTAAAGATGAAGCTTTTGTTGAGTTTAAAGATCTAATTACTAATCGTGAAACCAAGTATTCTTTTAAGCTCAAAAAAATTCGTAGCGATTATGGAGGAGAATTCGAAAAAGACTTCATAACCTTCTGCATATCAAGAGGGATTACTCCTGAATTCTCAGCTCCTCGTACTCCTCAACAGAATGAAGTAGTGGAACGCAAGAATGGGACACTACAGGAAACAACCAGAACTCTACTACATGAGAGTAAGCTTCCAAGGAAATTTTGGCCTGAAACGGTACACACTTCCTGTTATGTTTTAAATAGAGTACTTGTTTGTCCTATATTTCTTAAAACTCCTTATGAATTGCTTAAGAAAAAGACTCCTAACATCAGTTATTTCCGAGTTTTTGGTTCAAAATAGTTTATTCTAGATAATCAGAATAACCGAGGTAAGTTCGATCCAATTTTCGACTGAGGGAATTTTCTTAGGGTATTTTACTACAAGCAAAGCTTATCGTGTTTATAATCTGGACAAGAACAAAGTGGAAGAATCTATCAACATTTCATTCAATGAATCTACTCGAAATATTTCTTAAATTGAAGAAGATGATGCAGATCTATCGTCTCATTCTCAAATGAGAGAGCCTTTTTCTCAAAAGAGTTAGTCTCCTTCAGACAAATCTATTAGTCAAGATTCTCCTAGTTCATCTCGATCTTCTGGTGATTCATTAGACTATCCTCAAGCTTCAGATAATAATTCTGGTTCTCCAAGGACTCCTGATGATTCTCCAAGTGTATTCACTGCTTCTCCATCGGATAAATCTTCACAAGCGGAAATGAGATCGTCTCATTCAGATGAGACAACCCCTATTCAGTTCCAAGAAGATAATTCTAATGAAGAAGAAATGAGTAATATTCGTCTTCCTAAGTCTTCTAGAACAGTAAAGAATCATCCTCCAAATAATCTTCTTACAGATTTAGATCAAGGAATCTCAACTCGTAGTAGACTTCACAATCTGTGTGCGTTCCATGCTTTTGTTGCTGAATGCGAACCAAAGAATGCTCAAGAAATTATTGCACATGAGCAATGGTTAGTTGCAATGCAGGAAGAACTAAATCAGTTCGAACGTTATGACGTTTGGGAACTCGTCCCACCTCCTCAAGATGCCAAAATCATTGGTACTCGTTGGGTTTTCAAGAACAAGAAGGATGAAGATGGCAACATCATTCGAAACAAAGCTCGTTTGGCTGCTCAGGGATACAATAAATAGGAAGGAATCGATTACGAAGAGACTTATGCTCCAATAGCTTGATTAGAAGCTATTCGCATTCTAATGGTTTTTGCAGCTCACAAGAAGTTCAAGCTTTACCAAATGGACGTCAAGAGCGCTTTTCTAAATGGCTATCTCAAGGAAGAAGTATACGTTAATTAGCCTCCAGGTTTTGTTCATGAAAAGTATCCTAACTATGTTTACAGGCTTAAGAAATATGTCTACGGATTGAGACAGTCCCATCGTTGTTGGTGTGAGCGTCTCAGTCAATTTATTTTAAACAATGGCTTCACTCGTGGTATACTCGATCCTACTCTATTTATTTTTCATAAACGTGATCATTTTCTCTTAGTTCAAGTTTATGTAGATGATATTGTGTTTGGATTTATTAACGAATCTTTGTGTAAGTGGTGTTCTAACTGCATGCATAAGGAATTTGATATGAGTTTAATGGGTGAACTACAATACTTTTTAGGATTACAAATTAATCATTCTAATGCAGGAATATTTATTCACCAAGGCAAGTACATTAAGGATCTACTAAAATAATTTTCACTTGAACATGTTACACCTAAAGCTACTCCAATGAGTACTTCAGTTAAGCTCACAAAATATGAACAAGGTACGCTTGTAGATGTCACTAAATTTCGAGGTATGATCGGATCTCTTTTATATATAACTGCCTCTCGTACTGACATTATGTACAGTGTATGCTTGTGTGCTCATTTTCAGTCTCAACCTAAAGAATCTCATTTGCATGTCGTTAAACGTATTTTTAAATATTTGAAAGGTACGAGTGACTTGGGATTGTTTTATCCAAGCTCTTCTTCCTTTGACTTAATCTGTTTTTTAGATGCTGACTATGTTGGGTCACATGTTGATAGAAAAAGCACAAGTGGTGCTTGTGAATTTTTAGGTGATTGTTTGGTTGCATGGCATAGTAAAAAGTAAACATTTGTAGCTCTTTCTACTGTAGAAGGATAGTACATAGCAACTGGTAGTTGTTGTGCTCAGATTTTGTGGATGCAACAAACATTGCAGGATTTTGGTATTTCTTTCTCAAATATTCCTATTTATTGTGATAATACCTCTACAATCAATATCTCTAAAAATCTTATCATGCATTTTCGTACTAAGCATATTGATGTTTGTCACTATTTTCTACGAGATAATGTTTCTAAAGGTAATATTGAGCTCTACATATCTATTGAGAAATAGCATGCAGATATTTTCACTAAGCCCTTAGCTGAAGATCGTTTTTGTTTAATGCACCGTGAATTAGGTATGTGTTCCTTGCAATTTTTACCTGTTTTATGTTTATTATTTTTTGATTTTAATTTGTTTATAATCTTATTTCTTTTTATTCTCGTTTTTGTTCGGGGATAGTTTCTTTTTGCATATTCTTATTTATTATATATTTATGTGTATTACTACGTGATTGTTATGAATATTTTAGTTTTGTAATTATTTTATTATTAATGATTGCGTGTTTTACCGTGTGCATGCAAAAGTGATTTAGTGTATCTTTTGATATAACTTATCATCTCCAACCTTCTCATTTCTCTTGCATATATCTGATTTTTGTACAACTCTTATTAATTTGATTCACTCTGTACTTCTCTTGATCTTCCAACTCTTTAGTTTCTCTCCTTTATATACTTTATATCTCTCATCTCTTCATTTTCTTATTTTTCTCTCACAATTCTCAAAACCCTTAACCTCTTTTCTCTCTCAAACCCTTCTTCTCTCCAAACATTTCACTTTCCCTCTCCAATAGCTCAACAAATACCCATAATACCATATCTCAATCTTCGGCCCATCAAACCCCCAATACCGGTGCCTCGGGTTCCAAACGCCGTCGTACTTTCAAACTCTAATCTGAAGTGTCTAGTGATTTAGAGCTTTTGAACCGAGTTGGAATTTCTCAACTCTTCGAAGAGGTTGAATGTGTTTCGTTGTTGTCACCATCAGAAGTAATTTACCCGGATTTAGTCAAGGAGTTCTATGCAAATTTTCGGATTCTGTCAAACAATATCGTGTTTTTAGAAGTTCAAGGAAACCCTATTTGTTTCAAGGCTGATTTGCTTGCTAGGCTTACTGGAGTCTCTGACAAAGGACCGTGCCCATTTACGGTTTACAACTCATCAAGCATTTGATGATATTATTGGCCTCCCATAGGAAGAGCAACTCAAGGCGATTCTCGACGACAACCTTATCTCAATCTATGTAAAATCTGTGGTATCCGATCTTACTCCTACTTCCTTAATATTATTTTGTTTGTTTCATTCAAATGTCCACCCTAGAAAAGGTGGTAGTGATAGGGTCACGTTTCAAGATTGCGTTTTGTTGTCAGTTTTTATTAAGAAGATTCCCTTTGATTTGGCCTCTTTGATTATAAACAATATGAGTCACTATGCTAGTCACGAGTCTATGCACCTTCCATATCCCGGTATGTTGTCTAAGATTTTTGAGTATTTTCGAGTCTTAAACCCATTTGTTTTGTCTGATAAGAGGTCTGTTATCTTTGACGTGTCTTTTTTGACACAAAATGGTATTGTCGTGTCTGATTTAAATGACCTTATGTTTAATGATTCTCATAGGCTTTTTGCTGGTTTGCCAAAATCACCTAATTATGCTTCGGACCCCTTTGACTAAAACACTAATTCTTTGTTGAATTCTTTGATACTTAAGTTAAATGAAAAGTCGGCTACTTTAGCTTCTGTTAATCAACATTTTGCATCCATTAAGTCTCTCTCTTCATTAACATCTCAAGTTAATATGATGCGTGCATCATATAAAATGTTTAACAAGTATGTTTGTTCTTCTCTTGATTCTATAAATACAAAGTTGTCGATTTTACATGCACATGATAAAAGAGTCACCAATACTATCGGTTTTGAGTTTGGGACTCTTCAGGAAGGGATGGTTTCAACTGCCAAAGCTTGGGAAAAGGAGTTTGTTAAGTTGTTCTTTCAGCTGGATTCGAAAACTAAGTTCTTGTCGCAGAAACTGTCCGCTATGCAAGATAAATCAAAGATGTACCGGCATCGCAAAAAGGACTGGATTAGAGATTGCACTGTCAAAGAAATAATAGTGCCTCTTCTTCTTCTTCCTGCTATACCTCCACCGTCGGTGTTCAGCATGACCAGCGACGAGTACAAATCGAAGATCTTTGAGTGGATGAAGTAACGAGATGGCACATCTCCTGATAAGGATGATTTTGAAAATCTGTTCTCAGAGTATGGCAAACCTCCAGTGTTTCCTCAAGACAAAGACAAAGGCAAAGGAAAAGGAAAATCCAAATCCCCAGTGAATGTTTTCGACTCTGACTAATTGACCCCTTTTATGTGATGAAAGGGGAGATGTTTTATGTTTTTAAGACTTTGATGATTTTTGAACTGGTTTTTCAACTTGGTTATGTTGGTTTATGTTTTTTGAATGATGTGATTTTGAATGCTTACAACCGGACACCCTGGTTTATGGGTGGGTTTTTTATCAAGTTTATTTACTAAGTTATTAAATCATTTGAGATTGTCTCATTCTTTGGGTGTCTCGTTCATGTTTTTACTTAGTGTATCATTCATTCACATCACTGTCTCATTCGTGTTTCTTGTCTCATTCATATATTTGTTGTACTTAAATCATAAACTGTAAAATATATTCCGTTGCTACTAACTCTCTTTTACAGGCCTTAAAGTGTTTTTTGATAGGGGGATTTTATGTTCTCATTATCATTATCATAAATAGGGGAGAATGTTAATCTATCAGGTTTATGACGATTGTTTCCAGCAATAGAGATCAGCACTAATCTTTTCGAGAACAAGCTCTGTAAAAGAGACAGTTTATAACAGATTAGTTTGTTAGGGTTTAATGTATATCTTGCTTTAACTGGATAACTATTTCTACAACAAACTCTATCCGATAAACTTAGTTTGAACTATTCAAACACTTATCTTTTACTAAGTTTATCTCTTTCAAAACAAACTAACAAACTATCTTTCAAGACTTATTCAAATATTTTCAAACAAACCCGTTTAAATCATATATATCTTATCTCTTGTTTGTAAATCATATCTGTTAGATTTTGCTTATAAATACAACTCTTGTATTCATATTAAACACTGATGCTTACATGCTATATTCTTTATCTGAAACATCACTCGTGTTCTCTATTCATTCGTTCTTATATCCAGACGAACAAGATCTAGATTGAGTTGTAATTCATATACTTATTCTTTGTAATCATGTATTTATATCAACTTGTGTCGGGTTGTGGAAAAGGCTTGATTTCAGAAGAGTAGCCAAGGTAGCAAATGGGCTAGGTTATAGCAGTTGTGCTAGGTAGCAAGTGTGCTAGGAAAAGGTTTCTTTCGAGACTATTTTTTATGATCAAAAAAAGATTGTAAGTTCTTTTATTGAAGTTGATATAATACAATCTCTATGCTAGGTGGCATAGGGACTTGGATGTAGGCTATAGACTAGGATTAAGGGTCGAACTAAGTGAAAACTCCCGGTATTTTTATATTGTTCAGTTTTTATATTACTGCATTTACATTTCAGCAATTTTCTTTCTACAGTTAATTGAGACTGTCTCATTGCCTGTCTCATTCGTAAAGGGTCTATTCCATTTATATAAGAGACTGTCTCATTTGCCATATCAGTTAGATTATTATTTATATCGACTGGGCCTTTGAATTTCAAAGATTTCAAGTTCATCCAGTGTCCCATAAACATCATAAACATCATCTATTGTTGTAATAAGCTGCATTGTTTTAGTTAAAAATACCCTGAAAAATCCATGTTGAGGCCTGCATGAAACTCCCACATTCCACAAGAAAGATGATGTTACCCTATCCCTTATGGAATCAGTTTTGTTACGGAGACCTGAATTCTCCCACCACCTGTATATAATCAAAGAGTGAACAAAATCTCCAGAATGAACAGACACAATCCTTACCGTTGTAGCAAGTATGCACGCTCTTAATTATCTAAGTAACAAGGAGTAGAGGATTCTGTTGAGAATATATCTTCAATGTCTAGCCAGCATGCCACATAAGCAAGCATAAATCAGAAAGTTTGTTACAAGTTTGTTAGAGTATGTGTGCTGTAGGATTAGTATATAGTCTCATTATGTACAAACAGTGATAAGCTAAGCAATGTAATATTCATCTATGTAAACACTTTACTCTAGCAATATACAATGTTTCTTCTTAGTTCTTTGATATTGTTTCTTCATTAGAGCTCAAGTTACAGAGCTTTCAGAATCAAGTTCCGGTGAAAAGTGTGCTTAATAAGTGTGTAGATACCTATTTAAATATGAGCGATTGACCATTTCCAAATTCCACGAAGATCCATTCACACTCACGCAGAGAAGTTGATAACTAAGAAAACCATTTATCAAAATGATGTTGGCTTGCTAAGTAGGCTTTAACACCACTTTAGTACAATATTTTTCAATATATTCCCTCCCTCAAACGATGTGAAACAACTCTCAGCAAAAAAGAATAAAAAAAGCCTCGATGGAGAATAAAGTAAGTGTTAAAAATTGTGTGTTGAGTGTGCGCGTTATTTTGATCAACGTACATCTTTAAAAACCATCATATACCTTGATGCCTCTTCAAGTTCTTCCTGATATAACCATTGTACAATGTTATAGTCAAGCTTTGCAAACTGTAATACCGCAGGGATCATGTCACTATATCTTTCATAAAAATCTATATACCACCTTGGATCAAATCTTGTGACTCTCCACTTGCATGGTTTATAGCTTCCCGATCGCCTAACCACGGGCTCTTGTGACACTAGAGAAGCCTTGGTTATTTCAGGGACCGATTTAATCACAGGCTTGGCAGGGACATTTCTCCCAAAGCTGCAACTCATAATTTGAGAAGTGAATGCAAGATCCATGCTAACTAATCTGGATACTTGAATGCAATAACTCCGGAGTTATTAATAATGGCCATGCTTATAAAAAAATCCGCCGATTTTTCAGAAATTACCGATAAATCATTCAAAAATTGATCAAAAAATTTATCTGATTTGACCGATTTCAATAATTACCCAATTTTATAAAAAAATTCTGATAAATCACAAATCGGTTACTCAACCAAATAATTCCAATTTTCGATATTAGTCGATGAATATTCATTTAAATTGATTGTAACACAATTTCAAAAGGCTACTTTTCATCGAATTTTTTTTGATTAAACAACAATTTAGGCAACAAAATTACACCAATAATTGTAACGATGGGATAACTTGTCAGGGCTTCTTATTATAGTGGGTCCGGCCCAAATAAATGTGGTTTTTGACCAATTTGGTTATTAGCTCAATACAGGTGATGTGAATATCAGATGAGGTTTCTGGTTTTTCAACAGAGTTGGTTGAAAAAGAATTATATGTAGAAAGAGAAAGTGTGAAAGGATCACCCAGAGAGAAAAACATGTTTTTAAGAATAGGGTAGCAACAATTAGGGGTGGAAATTTCGGGTTTTGGTTCGGGTTTGTCTCGGGTTGGATGTACCTGATTTTTTTTAGTCTGACCCGAACCCGACCCGACCCGAAACGGGTTCAAAAATTGTGACACGAACCCGACCTGGTAGGTACCCGAGTAATCCGAAATTGAGCTGTTTGACCCGAAATAACACAAAAATTAGAAAAAATTAAAAAAATTAAAATTAAAAAAATTAATTTACATAATTACAAAACTAAAATGTTATGCCAAATTAATATAAAAATAGAAATATAATAAAACACAATATTACAAATGATTTATAAAATATAACCTACCATTTATATATATAATATATATATATATATATATATTAATTATTTAAATAAACAGGTCGGGTTCGGGTATTTCGGGTCAACCCGAAAATGACACGATTTTTTTCGGGTAAATTTTTACCCAACCCGAACCCGACCCGAAATTCAAAATCCTCAACCCTAATTCGTACTTTTGCGGGTTGGGTTCGTGTCGGGTTTCGGGTCATGTCTGATTTTGCCACCCCTAGCAACAATATTCAAATGATCTGATAAAATGGCAAACGTAGTCCGATTTTGGCTGAAATTTGGACAGCTTGTTAGGGGACTAACTATGCTATATTCTGAATGGTTGGATCGCTGATTTGAGCTTCTGCATGAGAGTTATTGTTGTTCTACTACTGCTGGCAGGTTCTTAGTTATTGGTATTATTTTCTCATTTTGTTTCCATATTGTGAGTTTCTTATGTATGAATTTGTTGGTGAGTTGTGAACCTTTGTAAGACTGATTTGGGTTAATTTAACCCTCAATTTTATCATAATAAGAGAAAAGAAAGGGTGGACTCCTAACACGTCCCATGGTTTTTAATCTTCACACCGAAGAGGTTTTCCACGTATAAATCGTTGTGTCATTAGATTTTATTCTTGTTATTTTTCTGCATTATTTTGTTCTTTGTGACGGCCTCAACCCTGGGGTCAGGAGTTGACGTCACTAAATATAACAAACCACAAATATAAACTATGAGACTATTATTAAGCTACTCACTATTACACAACCATTTATTAAAAATCTGACACACTAACTTATTCAGCAACTCATCAGACCGCACATGGTCTGATACAAACTACCTCAGAAGAGCCGGGACGGGAAGGGGCTGAAACTCTGTTCTGACCAGGTCTGATAGATCTTCTAGGCATCTGTGATATATATATAACAGGTTGCAAGGGTGAGCATATAATCGCTCAGTAGTACCAATATATGAATATCAGAGTAAAGTAGTATTGTAAACAGTATAGGAACATAACTATAAAACGATACGGAAACAATAACCAGTAAATCATTTTGAATTTCTGTCAAAACAATAATAAAAGAAACTTGATATCACTGACTAGCATGCTCTTAATAAAACAACGTAGTTGTGTGTTGTGTAAACACCAAAGTCAAATTTTAGCATTCTATTCACATTTATAGTTCAACTGTATAAATCACTATCTCCGTCACGGGAATCGCAAAACCAAATCAGATACGTAATGGATATGTGAAGACGGATGATCAGGCCATCAACACCTGACGGCTCCATCTGCCATCCCATAAACCTGTTCCGGAACTCAGAGACTAGTTAGGTCTCTGACCTGCTAGACTAATCAGTTATGTAGTGCGCGCAACCGAGTTAGCCGCTTACGCAACCTCAATAGGCCACTCTGCCCCCTATCTATCCAATATCTGATCATTTTATCCATTTTTCAAATCACTTGTACCTATCTTAGTTTAAAAATCGTTCATTTAACAGCACACATAAAATTTTTCAGATAGGTACCATTTCGAAGTTACTTTTCCCCAAAATAGATTTTAAACAAATAATTATACCTACAGGGGATACGTAACTTAAAACATTTTTGTACCTGTACGAGAATAAAACAACAGTTTATTCGTATATACTGAACCATAAATGTATGGTCAGGGGTACTTGCCTTGCGACGATTTCTCGGGATTCCTAGGGTAGTTACGCTCGACTGGCTTTAGTCCTCGCGAACTCTGACTAGGATCTACAGTAATAGAATAACCTAATTAGTTATACCGACATGCTTGATATCCTCGAACTTAACTAACCCAATCCGATATTCCGACTCGTATAATGTATATACATATATTCAGGTAATGATATTTACGATAACAAAATATTTAAAATAATATAGTATGCTTCACATATTTAAAATAATTTTCAGAAAAATTTGGACAGCGACTCCTCTATTTATTGGACTACCCAGCGAAACATAATCGACAGTCCAATTCCCAACAATCATAATTTTACAATTTACGCCATAATATGAGTTTTACAATAAATAACTATTTACATTCCGAAAAATAATTATACGAATTACTTTATTTGTTTTATAAATTTAGGACTCAGAATTAATCATCACCGTCCACCGTCGACTCGCCGAGACTCATCGTCGACGGCGGTAAAATTTATTGGTGCCCGAAAATATTCGGGTGTCCGAATAAATTTCACCGGTTAAAATTATTTCCCGCACGAAATATAATATAATATCATGAAATTTTAATCAATAATTCCCTGCATAAAAAGGGAATAAAAATTAAAATTATAACAACCAAATTCAACTGCAAGCACTCGGCCCAACAAGAGCCCAACAACAAATCCCAACAGAGAAGCCCAACACAAAAACATAGGAACCACATCCAACAAACACGCGGCCACTCACCACCGCACACACCTATATACACGAACACACACACACAACACACACACACGATTATGCACATACACAGTAGCACATATATACATACAAGAGTATATATACAGTAACAAGTAGGCAAAACAGAACCCACCGGAAAACCAAGGGTCGTGGCCGAAAATGTGAAAACAGAGGGCGGTGGAGGGGGAGAACGAAGAATAGGGAGGGAAGAGAGAGATGAAAGAAAATGAGAAAAATCGAGAGAGATTCGAGAGGGATGCGACAGATTTCGAGAGAGACGGGTTAGATGAGAGAGAGAGAGAGAGAGAGATTACAGAAATTGATTTGGAAAATAACTGGTCTGTTTACACATATCAATTAAACCGGATATGTGTCAATTTCTTTTTAAGATTTTGACACATGTCCTTGTAATATCTAGAAGCCCGAATTTGACTCGATTTATGCATTTTATCGAACAAAGCCGCGGTTGAAAATGAGCCGAAAAATTTTATCAATTAAATACCAAAATTCTGGAAATATTCGAAAGTTAATAAAATAAAAGTTTCATAATTAAATACGAATTATTCAAACGTGCACTATATCTGTATTTAACAAATTAACGAATAAACACGCAAGTGAATTTAATCATAAAAAAATTCCCGAAATAATTTTAAAATTCTCGAAATATTAAAAACTTTAAAATATGTAAGTTTCGTAATTTTAAAACATCCTGGAATTAAATACTGAATTTTCAAATAAATTGAATCAGAAAATCATTTAAAGATAAATAATTAAGGAAATATTGATTTTTAAATTTTATAAAATCCCAAAAAATAATTATGGAAATAAATCTGCAATAAAACCACTTTTTAAAAAGTGAAACAAAATAATACAGCTCAATAATTAATTATACAATAATCCTCACACACCAATAATCAGACATAAATAGTAATAAACAACATACAATTGACAGAACTAATACACATATTTTATTTACTCAATTATTCAATAATTATATATTAAAACAATATAAAAATATATGAGTCGTTATATCCTTCCCCTTAAAAAGATTATGTCCTCGAATCTGATCTAGCTAAACAAATGAGGATATTTATCAGTCATGTCTGAATTTAACTCCCAAGTAGACTCTTCTACTCGAGGATTTCTCCAAAGCACTTTTACTATGGGGACTGATTTATTTCTAAGGACTCGCTCTTTACGATCTAAAATCTGGATTGGCTGTTCCATATAGGACATATCTGGCTGAAGATCAATTAGTTCATATTCTATAATTTGATTCGAATCAGGAATATGTGGCTTCAACATGGATACGTGGATCACATTGTGAATATGCTGCAACTGTGGTGGCAACGCTATCACGTAAGCGACTTTTCCTATCTTCTTCAAAACTTTAAATGGTCCTATGTACCTTGGACTGAGCTTACCTTTCTGACCAAATTGAACTAATCCTTTCCAATATGATACTTTTAACAATACTAGTGACCCTACTTCGAAATTCATATCCTTTCGATGTAAATCAGCAATCTTTTTCTGTTTATCTTGAGCTGCTTCTAACCTTTTCCGAATCAATGCCACTGCATCTTTGGTCTGTTGAACTAGCTCAGGTCCTAGCACTTTCTTTTCTCCCACTTCATTTATTAGAAATATTTGAGATGTCATGTCTAATATGTTTCATGTTTTGTTTTCAGATCTTAACAAATAGGAAATATCAGTACTTACTGGAATCAGTACTTACTGGAAGTCAGAACTTAAGGATATCAGGACTTAGTTTATCAGAAGATAAATATCAGAAGATGGATATCAGAACTTAAGTACGGAAGGACTAACAGTTAAGGAAGGAAGCTGATTTACAGGAAAGAAGATCGAGACTTATACAAAAAGAAGATATGCATGGAAAGAGTTAAAGGACTTAAAGAATTGTATAAGATAGCTGATTGATATATTTTAGGAGACAGAATTATATTTCATATCAATTAGAAGTTATCTTGTAACTGTGTACTATATAAACACAGACATAGGTTTACACTATATATGTTATCATTATCGAGAAGATCATACATTGCTACCTAGCAGCTCTCGTGATATTTGTTCATCACTGAGATAGAACAGTTCCTTTGTAACAAAGTTTATTATATCGAATATATATATTTACTGTTGCTTGTGTTCGAAATTGATTTGATTGTATTCTACACTCTATTCAACCCCCTTCTACAGTATTGTGTGACCTATCAAGTGGTATCAGAGCCTATCTGTTAACACACATACAGTAAAGATCCAAAACAATCATGTCTGAAGAAGCAGAAAATCAAACCAAGCCCGCCAAAACTGAAGAAACTCAAAAGACTCAAATCCACAGTCGATATGAGACTATTAGCGTTCCCATACTGAGACCTTCTGAGTACCCCATATGGAAAGTGAAGATGGTTATGTTTCTGGATGCTACAGATCCAGAATACCTTGACAGAATTAATGAAGGACCGCATAAGCCAACCAAGCTCTCTGTTGTAGTTGCAGATCAACCAGCAAAGACCATACCAAAGGAGAAAAGGTAATTTATTGCAAGAATGCAACGGAGATATGGGATGCTTTGGAGACAAGATGACAGGGAACTGATGCAATCAAGAAGAACAGGAGGACCATACTCACTCAAGAGTATGAGCACTTTGACTCAAAAAGTGATGAGTCATTAACTAACTTATATGACTGGTTTGTCAAACTCTTGAATGATCTATCACTGGTGGACAAGGAATATGATCTTGAAGATTCAAATCTAAAATTCCTTTTAGCTCTTCCTGAAAGTTGAGATCTGAAGGCTACTATTATAAGAGACAACTATGCTCTTGATGAAACTACTCTTGATGAAATTTATGGTATGCTCAAGACTTATGAACTTGAGATGGAACAAAGAAGCAAGAGACATGGGAGAAAGTCAAGGATAATTGCTCTTAAGGCTGAGGAGGAATTCCCCAAAGTGGATGTCTCAAAGAAAGACAGAGGAAAAGCTCTCATCACAAAGTCTGATTCAGAATCATCAAGTTCTGATGATGATGATTCAGAAACTGAAAGTTTACCTGAAATAAATGCTGATGAAGAGATGATGAAATTGTGTGCTCTTATGGTGAAGGGTATCACAAAGATAGCCTACAGGAAATTCAGAAGGGGAAAAAAGTTTTTCAAGAAAGGTGGAAGTACTGATAAGAAAGGTTTCAGAAAAATCTGAAGGCAAAGGTACAAAGTCTGACAGAGGAGATAACTCAAATATCAAATGCTACAACTGTGGTGAAAGAGGCCACATATCTCCTGACTGCATGAAAGGAAAAAGTGACAAAGGCAAGGCACTTGTCACAAAGAAGAAAAGTTGGACAGACTCTTCAGATTCTGAAGATAAGGTGAACTATGCCCTGATGGCAAATGCTGATGGCAGCCCTGAAACTGTTGAATTAAAGGTACCTCAAACAACTTATGCCTTTCATACTGATGTTATTACTGAGTTGAGATTATATCTTAAAACCATGTTTATTAGCTACAGAGATCAAACTTTAACATAGTGAAAGATTAACTTCTGAAAATCTTGCTTCTAAGAAAAGGAATGATTATTTAGAAAAAGAGTTAGTTATGTTCCACAAACTTAGAAAGAGAGAGATGATGCTTTTAATGTTAGAGATAAATTGCTAAAATTGAATAAATCTCTCAAAACTGAGTTAGAAAAAGAAAAAGAGATTATCAGGACTTGGACTAACTCTGGCAGAACAACTCAGAATATATTAAGTAGTGGAAACTGGAAAGAGGGCTTAGGTTATGG
Organism: Apium graveolens; assembly: GCF_009905375.1. Taxonomy (NCBI): domain Eukaryota; kingdom Viridiplantae; phylum Streptophyta; class Magnoliopsida; order Apiales; family Apiaceae; genus Apium; species Apium graveolens. The sequence goes on along the minus strand of NC_133648.1, from coordinate 235,197,974 downwards.
AGATGACAAAAGTGAAAAAGGAACTAAACAAATTGAGCCAATTGTTGTTAAACAAACTGTTAAGCCAAAGGTAAATCATGTTAAGTTTGTAGCTAAAACTGTAAAGTCTGATTCTGAAAAGATGAAAGAGTCTGTGACAGAAGTTAAGGAGAAGTCAACTTTTGACAAATTAGAACAGGATAAACCAGCTGAAGTCAACATAGGCTTAATGACAAAGAAGCAGCTTAAGCATAAGCTGAAAGAAATAAGGAATGTCAACAAGTTTAATGTTAGATATATTTGATAATGTCATGACTAATGTGATTTATGTTTAGTTTACAGATCTTACTTAAATAGGACAAATCAGTACTTATACTGAAGTCAGAACTTAAGTCATCAGTACTTAAGGTTCAGAAGATATTTATCAGAAGATAATATCAAGCCTTAAAGGAAACGTTCAGATAAGGAAGGCAGCTGATTCACATGAAGAGAAGATCGAGACAAACATAAGAAGAGATATGCATGAAGAAGGAATTCTATAAAGAATAGAATACTTGGAAGAAAAGATATTTGATTGATATATTTTAGGAAGCAGAATTATATTCCATATCAATTAGCGATTATCTTGTAACTGTGTACTATATAAACACAGACATAGGGTTTACACTATAAGTATTATCGTTATCGAAAAGATTATTCATTGTAACCCTAGCAGCTCTCGTGATATTTGTTCATCACTGAGAGAGAACAGTTCCATACTGTAACAGAGTTTATTGTTTTGAATAAAGTTTGTTTTCTGTTACTTGAGTTATTAAAGTTCGATTTGATTGTGCAATACACTGTATTCACCCCCTCTACAGTGTGTGTGTGACCTAACAAGTGGTATCAAAGCCTATCTGTTAACACACAAATAGTTTAAGATCCAAACACAATCATGTCTGAAGCAGAAATTCCAACTAAGCCCACCAAAGCTGAAGAACCTCCAAAGACACAAATTCAAATCCGATATTAGACTATTAGAATTCCCATATTGAGACCGTCTGAATATCCCATATGGAAGGTGAGGATGACCATGTTTCTGGAAGCTACAGATGCAGAATATCTTGATAGAATCAAGGAAGGGCCTCACAAACCAACCAAGCTCGTCGTTGCAGTTGCAGGTGAAGCAGCAAAGTCTGTACCAAAGGAGAAGAGTGATTACACTGCTGAAGATATCGCATCAATTGCTAAGGATGCTAAGGTACTACACTTACTGCATAGTGCTATTGATAATGTAATGTCAAACAGGGTAATAAACTACAAGACTGCAAAGGAGATATGGGATGCCTTGGAAATAAGATGTCAGGGAACTGATACGATTAAGAAGAACAAGAAGACTATACTCACTCAAAAGTATGAACACTTTGACTCAAAAGCTAATGAGTCATTGACTGATTTATATGATAGATTTGTCAAACTCTTGAATGATTTGTCACTGGTTGATAAGGAGTATGATCTTGAAGATTCAAACCTTAAATTCCTGTTGGCTCTTCCTGAAAGCTGGGATTTGAAGGCAACAACAATAAGAGACAACTATAATCTTGATGAAACAACTCTTAATGAAATTTATGGAATGCTCAAGACTCATGAACTTGAGATGGAACAAAGAAGCAAGAGGAAAGGAGAAAAGTCAAGGACAGTTGCTCTTAAGGATGAAGAAGAATCCCGCAAGGCAGCTACCTCATGGAAAGACAAGGGTAAAGCTCTCTTCATAAAGTCTGATACTAAGTCATCAAGTTCTGAAAGTGATGATGACTCAGAATCTGAAAGCTTGCCTGAGACGGATGCTGATGAAGAGATGATGAAGCTGTGTGCTCTTATGGTGAAAGGAATCACAAAGATTGCATACAGGAAGTTCAGGAAGGGAAAGAAGTTTTCCAGGAAAGGCACAAGTTCTGATAAAAAGAATTTCAGAAAATCTGAGGGCAGAGGAGGAAAGTCTGACAGAGGAGATTATACAAATGTCAAATGCTACAACTGTGGTGAGAAAGGCCACATATCTCCTGATTGCAAGAAAGTGAAGAGTGATAAAGGCAAGGCTCTTGTCACAAAGAAGAAAAGCTAGAAAGACACCTCAGATTCTAAAAGTGAGGAGAATTATGCCCTGATGGCAAATGCTGATACGGTAAGTGTTGAAAGCAGTTCTGAAGCTGCTGAGTTAAAGGTACCTCAAACTACTTATGCCTTTCATACTGATGATATTAATGAGTTGAGAAGATATCTCAAAACCATGTTCATTAGTTATAGAGATCAAACTTTAACATGTGAAAGATTAACTTCTGAAAATATTGCTTGCAAAAAGAGGAATAATTATTTAGAAAAATAGTTAGTCATGTTCCATCAAACTCAGAAAGATAGAGATGATGCTTTTTATGTTAGAGATGAAATGCTTAAAATGAATGAATCTCTCAAAGCTTAGTTAGAAAAGGAAAGAAAGATTATCAGGACTTGGACTAACTCTGGCAGAACAACTCAGAATTTGTTAAGTAGTGAAAACTGGAAAGAGGGCTTAGGTTATGGAGAGGATAAGAATGGTAAAGGAACTGTAGATATTAAGCATGTAATTGTTAAACAAAAGCCAAAGTTAAAACCTCTTAAGTTTGTAGCTTTAAAGTCTGATACTGAGAAATCAGAAGTTAAGAAGGAATTAACTTCTGACAAACTAAAACAGGAAAAGACAACTGAAGTAAACGTAGGCTTAATGACATAGAAGCAGCTTAAGTATAAGCTGAAAGAAGTTAAGAATGCAAACAAGGTAAAATTGTGGCACCCTCCAAACCCGGGTCAGAAGTTTGGGGTCCACACACACACCTTAATTATAACCTGCTTATAGCAATAATAAAGATAATAATAATATATGCAATGACCCTACTTACCAATCACCACGGATCGCAATAGGTTAAAGTATGCACACAAGCCAAACACACTAATATATTACAAACCGTTCAAATCCCAACTATTTCAAATTCAAACTGAGTATTAAACATTATTACAAACTTTTACAAACTTAAATTTTTCCAAAAGAAGCCTACTAGCTCAGCTTTCTCAACCTGAACCCCTAGCTCTCGCGCTGGACTGGGGATCCTCTTTACCAACTGGTTCCTTTTTAACTGGAAAGAATATAAACAACATCGCACGAATGAGCTAACTAGCTCAGCAAGTCACAATGACAAAACTGAGAATAAAGATCATCAGGTGAATATGTTTATGATATCAAGTGAACAATGGATTATGATTTAGAATTGGATATTATACTTTTACTTTAAAAACCAAGGTTAGGCTGCTGATCAGTCACGCACTGACCCCGAGCAAGGTACACAGCATTGTTCTAACTACTGGATCTAAGGCACACATTGGCCTAACTTAACCATTATATGGTCTGACCACGAATCTGGTCCACAATTTTATAAAAACAATCCAATTCTAACATAATAACAGAATATGCAATAGTAAACAATAACCGAAATCATAAACAACAATAAATGTTTAACAATGAAGGGGTTTCAATCCTTGTAAGGATCAATAAGGCAATTTAAAAGCTTGAATGCAGGGTACTGAAAGAATTGGATAACAAAGGAATCAACGTTTCAAGGTTTCAAGGATTCGATCTTTCAAAGTATAAGATACCATGGGTTGAGTATATAATAGTTCATTTCAGTGTTTGGTATTTAGTTTGTATGTATTTGTAGAGTAGTATCGTAGATTTGTGGTTCTTGTTTGGGTATACAATAATCAATGGATTAGAAAAAATATGATTCATGGCTCAAGGACAATAACTGAAACCAGGATTTAGGTTTCTGTGCTTCAAAGCACTTGCAATATCACAGGATTATCAAGTACTACAATATCTCGAGAAAGTTCAGAACACTTGCCTGGTATTAGCTTACTACACTGCACTCGCTTCCAATCACAACCGTTTTACTCCTCAACTACCTGTTTCCCTTTCCTACATCTTGCCTCTTCTTGATTTCTGCAGTGAAAAAAAGCTCAGAATCTGATAGAACACCTCAAATCCTTCAGTTTTGGTTACTCAAGCTTTGAAAACAGAGATCGGTAACGCCTTCATTTTGCTGTTTGATTCTTATAACAGTTTATGTAATTAGGGCTTTTCTCTGAAAATTATATAATTATCTGTCTGCAAATGATTTTGATACAAAATAAAATACGGTAAAAGGATTTATAATTACGGAAAATTAGTATCCCGTTGGATCATTCCCGATATAAAATGGTACGTTTATTTGTAAAAACTGATCCAAACGGTATTGGTTTTCGGGATAATTATCCAAATCAGTACAATTTGTACTGCGGTCTTGGTCTCAGCGCCTGGTTACACGTATTACGAAGTGATAATTGGGATAGTTTAATAAAAAGCTCCCGTTTATCGAAAATATGGGTTTTATTGATTTACCGAAACGAATATTGTATCGAAAATGTTGCGCCGGGACCCGCGCAGGACAAACCGTATGCCGGATCGAAAAAGTCGAAACATGGAATATGCTCGGAATATTATAATTAGGTTAGGAAGGAGTTTTCGAAAGAGTTTCGGGTTCCAAAAACTTAACAACGGTTGACGTCGGTTGGTTCTCGTTTTTATAAAATAGATTTTAATTACGCGGAAAAAGATTTTAGAAATTTCATATGATTCTTATAAATCCATAAACCAACATAAAAATAATTAGGAAGATATGACAATTATCTATATTTTATTTTGGACATATAAAAATTAAAATACTCAATTAATATTTATTTTTTTGAATATTCAAGTACAGATAACACTTAACAATTAGCTCACAGAATAGATACTGAACACACATAATAATTATATAATAGCAAAAATAATTACACGATATATCCCGGATATTACATCCTTCCCCCCTTAAAAGGATTCTGTCCTCAGAATCTCTAAGAAAATAAATGAGGGTATTTTTCTCTCATATCACTTTCTAACTCCCAAGTTGACTCTTCAATCTTTGGGTTTCTCCACAATACTCTTACTAACTTTACCACTTTATTTCTCAATACTTTCTCTTTATCCTCTAGAATCTCTATCGGACTCTCTACATATGATAAATCTGCTTGAAGTTCTATTGGCTCATATTCTATTATATGCCTGGAGTCTGGATTATATTTCTTAAGCACTGATATGTGAAAAACATTGTGAATGTGCTCCATGTGCGGAGGTAACGCCAACTCGTAAGCTACTTTGCCAATACGCTTTAGGATTTCAAAAGGTCCGACATATCTTGGGTTTAGCTTCCCTTTCTTCCCAAACCTCGTTAGTCCTTTCCACGGTGATACTTTCAATAATACCAAGCTTCCTTCTTCAAATTCCATGTCTTTTCTTGACTGGTCTGCATATTTGCTTTGACGATCTTGTGCAGCTATTAATCTTTTCTTAATAATTTCAACAACTTCCTTTGTCTGTTGCACCAATTCAGGTCCGAGTATTTTGCGTTCTCCTACTTCGTCCCAATATACTGGAGATCTACATTTGCGTCCATAAAGGGCTTCATAAGGTGGCATCCCAATACTGGCGTGATAACTGTTGTTATAAGCAAACTCTACTAGGGGTAAATGCTCGTCCCAACTTACTTTGAAATCAATAGCACAAACACGTAGCATGTCCTCGATTGTCTGGATCGTTCTTTCACTTTGACCATCCGTTTGGGGGTGATAGGCCGTACTTATATTCAATCTTGTTCCCAAACATTCTTGGAAACTCTTCCAAAATCTTGAATTAAATCTTGGATCTCGATCAGATATAATAGACACTGGAACTCCATGACAAACTACAATTTCTTTCAAGTACATATGAACTAACTTATCGAGCGAAAATCTTTCATTTATAGGCAGAAAATGAGCTGACTTGGTAAGTCCATCTACTATAACCCAAATGGCATCATGATTAGTCCTTGTCCTTGGTAATCCAACTATGAAATCCATGGCAATATGTTCCCACTTCCACTCTGGAATCTCCAATGGCTGTAGCAATCCGCTTGGTCTCTGATGTTCCGCTTTAACTTTCTGACAGGTATAGCATTTGCTAACCCATTCCGCAATTTCCCTCTTCATATTTGGCCACCAATAATTCTTCTTTAAATCTCTGTACATTTTGGTACTCCCTGGATGGATGGAATATCTTGAACTATGTGCTTCTTGTAAAATTTCATTTTTCAGCTCCATTACTGGTGGAATCCAAATTCTTGAAGAAAACCTAAGAATACCTTGATCATCTTGTTGCGTGCATAATTCCTCACCTACCAAACTATTTATATCTTGATCCATTACCTCTTTCTTGCATTTCTTTATTTTCTCCAATAACTTCGGTTGGAAAATCATACTGTACACTTTTGCTTCCTCAGGCTTGCAAATTCTAATCTCCAATTCCAATTTTTGAAATTCTTTATATATCTCTTCAGGTACGGATAATACATTTAATTTTTCCTTCCAACTTAACGCATCAGCTACAACGTTCGCCTTACCGGGATGATAATTAATCGAGCAATCATAATCTTTGATCAATTCTAACCATCTCCTTTGTCTCATATTAAGTTCCTTTTGGGTAAATATATATTTCAAACTTTTGTGATCCGTGAAAATTTCACACTTTTCTCCATACAAATAATGTCTCCAAATCTTCAAAGCGAAAACTATAGCTGCTAACTCCAAATCATGAGTAGGGTACTTCTGTTCGTGTGGTTTCAATTGCCTTGACGCATACGCAATCACCTTGTCGTGCTGCATAAGAACACATCCTAATCCTTTGTAGGAAGCATCGCTATAAATTACGAAATTCCCTTGATCGTCTGGAAGTGACAAAACAGGTGTTGTGATTAATCTCCGCTTCAATTCCTGAAAACTTCCTTCGCACTTGTCATTCCATATAAACTTTTCATTCTTTCTTGTAAGCTTTGTCAATGGTGTTGCAATTCTTGAGAAATTCTGAACGAATCGTCGATAATATCCTGCCAATCCCAAGAAACTTCTTACCTCAATGGGTGTTCTCGGTCTTTCCCAATTCGTAATTGCCTCGATCTTTGCCGGATCCACTTTGATCCCTTCGTTACTGACTATGTGTCCTAAGAACTGAACTTCCTGTAGCCAAAACTCACACTTCGACAATTTAGCATATAACTTCTTTTTCCTTAAAATCTCCAAAGTTGTCCTTAAATGTTCCGCATGATCCTCCTCCGTCTTTGAATAGATCAAAATATCGTCTATAAATACTATAACGAACTTGTCCAAATATTCTTTGAAAATTCTGTTCATCAGGTCCATAAACGCTGCTGGGGCGTTGGTCAATCCAAAAGACATCACTAAAAACTCGTAATGCCCATACCTTGTTCTGAAAGCTGTCTTTGGTATATCTTCTGGTTTGATCTTTAGTTGATGATATCCCGATCTTAAATCGATTTTGGAGAAATACTTGGCTCCCTTCAATTGGTCAAACAAATCATCAATTCTGGGTAACGGATACTTATTCTTGATCGTCAACTTATTGAGCTCCCTATAGTCGATGTACAGTCTCATGCTTCCATCTTTTTTCTTAACAAATAATACCGGTGCACCCCACGGGGATACGCTGGGTCTAATTACTCCTTTCTCTAACAGCTCTCGCAATTGTTTTGCTAATTCTTTCATCTCAACGGGCGCCATTCTATACGGGGCCTTGGATACTGGTTCGGTTCCAGGTGCTAAATCAATTGCAAATTCAATTTCTCTATCTGGAGGAAGTCCTGGTACCTCGTCGGGAAATACGTCTGGAAATTCCATCACAACTGGAATTTTTTCAAGTTTTGCTGGCTCCTGATTTCTGTCGATCACATATGCTACGAAATGCTCACATCCTTGTCGTAGTAACTTCTTAGCTTGAATCATCGTTAAGAACTTCTTTACCTGCTTCTGTCCCTTGAACGTTACTATTCTTTCGTCTGGCGTTTTCACCATTACTTTCTTATTTCGACAATCTATCTGAGCATCATGCTTAGATAACCAATCCATTCCTAATATAACGTCAAATTCTCCTAACTTAAACAGTATCAAATCTACACAAAACTTACTACCAGAAATCTCAATCTCACAATTCCCACAAACTTGATTAACAGTTACACGTTCTTGATTTTCTAATTCCACAGTCATTATTTCATTTAAATACCCAACTGGGACAATTTAACTTACTAACAAAATCTTGTGAAACAAACGATCGAGTTGCTCCCGAATCTATTAACACTTTGGCACATAAAGAATTCACATTAAGCGTACCTGCCACGACATCCGTATCCTGGATCGCATCCTTCACCGACATGTCAAAAACTCTAGCCCTCGGAGTCTCATTCACTGTTGGGGTAGATCCCATAATCCTTAATGCATTACTGACTGGGGCTGGTGTCTTGCAATCCCTGGCCATATGTCCTGGCTTCCCACATTTAAAGCATGTAAATCCAATGGCTGGAACCTTCACTGCTGGATTCCGGATAGGCTGATCCTTATTTGCTGGCTCTCTTTCTGGCTGATTTCGGCACTCCCTCGAGTAGTGCCCTTTCTGGTTGCATTTAAAACATACCACATTCAACTTGTTACAAACTCCTACATGCTTCTTTCCACATACTTGACAATCTGGAAAAGTTAATCTCAACTGATTCGGCTGATTCACATTAGTTGAATGATTGCCCTGGCCTCCGTCTCCTACATTTTGTCTCCTGAAATTAAAATTTCTCCTTGGCTGAAACTTGCCCTTCTTAAAATTTGGAAACTTCCCTGTTTGTGACTGACCCTCACTTCCCTCAACTTTCCTTTTCTTGCTTTCCTTTTCTTTCTGGAACATCTCACTCTGTCTCTGCGATCATAGCTTTCTGTACAACCCCGGCATAGGTATCCAATTCAAAAATAGCTACCTTTCCTCTGATCCATGGCTTCAAGCCTTGCTGGAATCTCTTAGCTTTCTTTCTATCAATATCAACATACGACGGCACATACCTTGACAATTCCTCAAACTTCCCCTCATAATCTGTTACCGACATGTTCCCTTGCTTTAATTCTAAAAACTTCAGCTCCATTTGATCCTGAACAAACTGAGGAAAATACTTTTCTAAAAACAACTCCTTAAACCTTTCCCAAGTAATAACATCTGTACTTTCCAATGTTTTCACCATTTCCCACCAATAGGTGGCCTCATTCTTCAGATAGTAACTTGCAAATTAAACCTTCTGCTCCTCTTTCACTTTTACCAAGGAAAAAGCCTTCTCTATTTCCTTTAACCACACATTTGCTTCAATTGGCTCTAAGGAACCCTTGAATTCTGGTGGGTTTACTGCCTGAAAAGTTTTGAAAGTTACCTGGGGATTGGTCTGTCTTTGCTGTTGTTGTGCCAGGTGAACTGTTTGTTGGGCCAAGATTTGAAGAATCTGGGCTATTGCTGGGTCCATGGGTCCTGGGTTCACATTCTGGTTTATATCATTTTGGTTGTTATTGTTGTTATTGTTGGTTTCTTCATGCTGGGTGTTGGTGCGGGTATTTCTTCTGGGAGGCATTTTCTGTAAAGAATCAATCAATTTATTTAGCTTTTGAATCAAATCTTTGTATAAAAGAAAAGTTTTGTAAAATAGAAATATCTTTTTTTTTTAAAACAGTTGTAACTAAGTAAATTGCATGCTTCTTTACAGAATATAAACAGTTATGGAAAACAGGGTACATGGTATCACATGATATACTGGTGCAATAAATAAGGTAAAGTAAAACAGGTGCAATAAAATAAAATAAATGACAGTGTTGGAAAGGAAAAGGTACTGATATATAGATCAAAAGTTTTAGGTAGTACAAGCGTAAAGACGCTTCGAAAGTAAAAGCAAAAAGGGTACAACAACCTACTCACTAGTCAGCATCGTTAGTCTATAAATACAACTCAAAAGTCTACTGATACACACTACACACTACTGTCCATACTACATAACCATAACAACACTGCTCAGCATCTCCATCTCAAAATCTCTAACTCAGCTCCAAGGAAACTCTGGTCCTGCCAGCCTCTCAAAGTCCTCCATTACCTCAGTAGCCCAGCCCAGCAGTGCATCAGGGCCTCTTCCAGGTAGTGTAGCTCTATGTAGCCTAGCCTCAAGAACCCTCCGTGTCACATGAATCTCCTCTCGAAGCTCCCTCACACCACGATCAACATCTGTAGTCCTAATGATATGCTGTAACTCTCTAATCTGAGCCAACAAGGAATCACGCTCCAATAGAAGAGCCTCATACCGGTAATAAGGAACTGGGGGCAATGTAGACTGGAATGGGGCACTCGCTACTGAATGCCCAGTGGAATCTGACTCAGCTGGTGGGGGTCCTCTGACAGGTGGCCTCATGCCTGGAGGTGGAATAGCCTGCAATGGTACGGGCTGTAACACCGGTGGAGGTAGAATAGCCAATGCTGGTGGAATAACAAGACGTGGATCCGATGCTGGTGCTCCAACTGAAGGCTCTGAGTGATCAGCTGATACGGGAATAAAAGAGTCGGCCATCTCTGCTCTCTGAAATTATATCGTAATATAAGAATCTCGTACCATGACGCAAACTATACTAATACCGGTTATACCATAACATTCAACCTCTCGACGTTCTATCATCCTATACCTTACTTCTAATCCTATCCCTCTACCCATTCCCGTCAACCTAGGCTTGTGTCAGTGACTTATAACCTGTGGCTCTGATACCAAACCTGTGGTGCCCTCCGAACCCGGGTCAGAAGTTTGGGGTCCACACACACACCTTAATTATAACCTGCTTATAGCAATAATAAAGATAATAATAATATATGCAATGACCCTACTTACCAATCACCACGGACCGCAACAGGTTAAAGTATGCACACAAGCCAAACACACTAATATGTTACAAACCGTTCAAATCCCAACTATTTCAAATTCAAACTGAGTATTAAACATTATTACAAACTTTTACAAACTTAAATTTTTCCAAAAGAAGCCTACTAGCTCAGCTTTCTCAACCTGAACCCCTAGCTCTCGCGCTGGACTGGGGATCCTCTTTACCAACTAGTTCCTTTTTAACTGGAAAGAATATAAACAACATTGTACGAATGAGCTAACTAGCTCAGCAAGTCACAATGACAAAACTGAGAATAAAGATCATCAGGTGAATATGTTTATGATATCAAGTGAACAATGGATTATGATTTAGAATTGGATATTATACTTTTACTTTAAAAACCAAGGTTAGGCTGCTGATCAGTCACGCACTGACCCCGAGCAAGGTACACAGCATTGCTCTAACTACTGGATCTAAGGCACACATTGGCCTAACTTGACCATTATATGGTCTGACCACGAATCTGGTCCACAATTTTATAAAAACAATCCAATTCTAACATAATAACAGAATATGCAATAGTAAACAATAACCGAAATCATAAACAACAATAAATGTTTAACAATGAAGGGGTTTCAATCCTTGTAAGGATCAATAAGGCAATTTAAAAGCTTGAATGCAGGGTACTGAAAGAATTGGATAACAAAGGAATCAACATTTCAAGGTTTCAAGGATTCGATCTTTCAAAGTATAAGATACCATGGGTTGAGTATATAATAGTTCATTTCAGTGTTTGGTATTTAGTTTGTATGTATTTGTAGAGTAGTATCGTAGATTTGTGGTTCTTGTTTGGGTATACAATAATCAATGGATTAGAAAGAATATGATTCATGGCTCAATGACAATAACTGAAATCAGGATTTAGGTTTCTGTGCTTCAAAGCACTTGCAATATCACAGGATTATCAAGTACTACAATATCTCGAGAAAGTTCAGAACACTTGCCTGGTATTAGCTTACTACACTGCACTCGCTTCCAATCACAACCGTTTTACTCCTCAACTACATGTTTCCCTTTCCTACGTCTTGCCTCTTCTTGATTTCTGCAGTGAAACAAAGCTCAGAATCTGATAGAACACCTCAAATCCTTCGTTTTGGTTACTCAAGCTTTGAAAACAGAGATCGGTAACGCCTTCGTTTTGCTGTTTGATTCTTAGAACAGTTTATGTAATTAAGGCTTTTCTCTGAAAATTATATAATTATCTGTCTGCAAATGATTTTGATACGAAATTAAATACGGTAAAAGGCTATTTATAATTACGGAAAATTAGTATCCCGTTGGATCATTCCCGATATAAAACGGTACGTTTATTTGTAAAAACTGATCCAAACGGTATCGGTTTTCGGGATAATTATCCAAATCAGTACAATTTGTACTGCGGTCTTGGTCTCAGCGCCTGGTTACACGTATTACGAAGTGATAATTGGGATAGTTTAATAAAAAGCTCCCGTTTATCGAAAATACAGGTTTTATTGATTTACCGAAACAAATATTGTATCGAAAATGTTGCGCCGGGACCCACGCAGGACAAACCGTACGCCGGATCGAAAAAGTCGAAACATGGAATATGCTCGAAATATTGCAATTAGGTTAGGAAGGAGTTCTCGAAAGAGTTTCGAGTTCCAAAAACGTAACAACGGTTGACGTCGGTTGGTTCCCGTTTTTATAAAATAGATTTTAATTACCCGGAAAAAGATTTTAGAAATTTCATATGATTCTTATAAATCCATAAACCAACATAAAAATAATTAGGAAGATATGACAATTATCTATATTTTATTTTGGACATATAAAAATTAAAATACTCAATTAATATTATATTTTTTTTTGAATATTCAAGTACAGATAACACTTAACAATTAGCTCACAGAATAGATACTGAACACACATAATAATTATATAATAGCAAAAATAATTACATGATATATCCTGGATATTACAAAAATCATCTAGGAAAAATAGGAATGGAAAGGAATGTGTGAATAAAAGCAATGATTATAAGCCTGTTCCTGATGCTCCCAGAAAAAACATGTGATAACTGTGGAAGTTCTAATCATCTGGCTTCTTTTTGCAGGAAGAATAAGAACATAAACTCCTTACCTTGAAAGTCGGGAGTTAAGGGTCAGTCTGTTAGATATAAGCCATAAAATCCTTGTTTTCATTGTGGTAGTTTATGGCAATCCATTTATACTTGTAAGGAATATCATAGTTTTTACTATGATTATTATCAAATAAAACCTTCTTTAAAGAAAGTTACCATTGTTCCTTCTAGTGTAAGTTCTGATTCAAAGTCTGATAGTGTAAATTCTGATAAGAAAAATGTTAACATAAACTCTGATGCTAAATCTGCTGCAAATGTTAACAGACTTAATAAGTCCAAAGGATCCAAGCATGTCTGGGTCCTTAAAACTAATCATTAGTGGTCTTTGTGATTGCAGGGCAACAGGAAAAACATCCTAGTTCTGGACAGTGGATGTTCAGGACATATGACTGGAAATAAAGCCCTGCTATCAGACTTTGTGGAGAAGGCTGGCCCAAGTGTTTCTTATGGAGATGGCAACATTGGAAAAATATTGGGATATGGCAATATCAATCTTGGGAATGTCATCATTAAGGAAGTAGCTCTGGTCTCAGGACTTAAACACAATCTGCTGAGTGTCAGTCAAATCTGTGACAGAGGTTATCATGTGGATTTCTTTGAAGAACACTGTGAAGTTGTAAGTAAATCTACAGGCAAAGTTGTTCTGAAAGGATTAAGGCGTGGTAACATTTATGAAGCCAAGCTTTCAACAAGTACTGATGGTTCTGCAATCTGTCTGATGAGTAGAGCATCAATTGAAGAAAGCTGGAATTGGCACAAGAAACTCTCTCATTTAAATTTAAACAATATAAATGAATTAGTCAACAAAGATCTTGTGAGAGGACTTCCAAAGTCAGTATTTGCTCCTGATGGCCTTTGCGATTCTTGTCAGAAGGCTAAACAAAGAAAATCCTCATTCAAGAGCAAGACTGAATAATAAATTCTTGAGCCTTATCACCTTCTACATGTTGATCTATTTGGTACAGTAAATGTCATGTCTATTGCAAAGAAGAAATATACTATGGTCATAGTGGATGAGTTCACCAGATACACATGGGTGTATTTCTTGCACCCAAAAAGTGAAACTGCATCTATCTTGATTGATCATGTCAGGCAACTGGATAAATTGGTCAAAGATTCTGTGAAAATAATAAGGAGTGGTAATGGTACTGAGTTCAAGAATTTGATAATGGAAGAGTTCTGCAAAAACCATGGAATCAAGCAGGAATTTTCTGCTCCTGGAACTCCACAGTAAAATGGAGTTGTTGAAAGAAAGAATATAACTCTCATTGAAGCTGCACGTACAATGCTTGATGAAGCAAAGCTTCCAACCTATTTCTGGGTTGAAGCTGTGCAGACTGCTTGTTTTACTCAGAATTCAACACTCATTAACAAGCAAGGAAAGACACCGTATGAGATGGTGAAGAAAAAGAAGCCAAATCTGAAGTAGTTTCATGTATTTGGATGCAGGTGTTTTGTTCTTAAGACTCATCCTGAACAGCTATCCTAATTTGATCTAAAAGCTGATGAAGGAATCTTTGTTGGATATCCACTTTCCACAAAAGCCTTCGGAGTCTATAACTTGAGAACAAGAGTGGTCATGGAATCTATCAATGTCTCTTTTGATGATAAGAAGATTACTGGACTTGAAGATTTCAATGATCATGATCAGCTGAGATTTGAAAATGAAGGCTTAAATTCTGATACTGAAAATCCTGACAGTCTAAATCCTGATACTGCAAACTCTGATGTATTAAACTCTGATGTTATTGAAACTGTGGTGACTACGCCAAAGGAAGATGTACCTATGCAGGGGGGGCATATTCAAGATACAATCACATCTCAAGAAGCATCAAAACATACATCTGGCTCTTCAAGTTCTGATTCATCAAGTTCTGATAAGCCAAGCTCTGATAGTTCTGAAAATCTAAATTCTGAAGGATCCAAGTCAGAGAGCATAGTTTCAGGGGGAGCATCAAATAATGTTGATGAAGATAGCATGGATCATGGGGGAGCATCCAGTTCTAGAGAAAACCTTCCATCTGTAAGGAAGTGGACTAAATCACATACACCTGACTTAATTATTGGAAATCCTGATGCAGGTGTCAGAACTAGAACAGCTACTTCAAGTGAATGTCTTTACAATTCTTTTCTTTCTCAGACTGAACCAAAGAAAGTGGAAGAAGCTCTTCAAGATGCTGATTGGGTGCAAGCAATGCAGGAACAGTTAAATGAATTTGAAAGAAACAAAGTCTGGACCCTAGTGCCAAGACCAAAGAACAGATCTGTTGTTGGTACAAAGTGGGTATTCAGAGACAAAACTGATAGTGATGGCATAATTACATGGAATAAGGCAAGGTTGGTTGCAAAAGAATATTCTCAACAGGAGGGAATTGATTATGATGAAACATTTGCACCAGTTGCTAGATTGGAAGCCATAAGGATATTTTTGGCTTATGCTGCTCACAAAAAGTTTACTGTCTTTCAAATGGATGTGAAAAGTGCTTTTCTCAATGGAGAATTGGAGGAGGAAGTATATGTTGAAAAACCTCCAGGCTTTGTAGATTCCAAATATCCAGATAATGTCTACAGGCTTGATAAAGCACTCTATGGCCTTAAGCAAGCTCCAAGAGCATGGTATGAGACTTTAGCTCAGTTTCTTCTGGAAAGTGGATTTAACAGAGGAACTATAGACAAAACACTGTTCTACCTCAACCATGGAAAGGACTTACTTCTGGTTGAGATATATGTTGATGATATCATCTTTGGTTCTACAAATGACAGACTTTGCAAGAAGTTTGCCAAACTGATGCAGTCAAGATATCAAATGAGTATGATGGGGGAACTTAGCTATTTTCTGGGCCTTCAAGTCAAGCAGAATGAAGAAGGCACTTTTATTTGTCAAACCAAGTACACCAGAAATTTGCTGAAGAAATTTGGAATGCAAGATTGTTCAAGTGCTTCCACTCCCATGGCCACTGCAACAAAACTGGATAAGGATACTGGTAAATCAGTAGATATTACTGATTACAGAGGTATGCTTGGCTCTCTACTCTATCTAACTGGTAGTAGACCTGATATCATGTATGCTACCTGTCTTTGTGCAAGATTTCAAGCAGATCCAAGAGAACCTCACTAACAGCTGTGAAAAGAATTTTCAAGTATCTTAAGGGAACAACTGATATAGGATTGTGGTATCCTAGAGAATCAGACTTTAAGCTAATAGGTTAATCAGATGCATATTTTGTAGGTTGCAAAATTGACAGGAAAAACACAAGTGAAAGCTGCCAATTTCTTGGAGGCAGATTGGTTTCTTGGTTTAGCAAGAAACAAAAGTCAATTTCCACATCAACTGCAGAAGCAGATTACATTGCTGCAGGAAGCTGTTGTGCACAGATTCTTTGAATGAAGAATCAGTTACTGGATTATGGGTTAACATATTTTAAAATCCCTATTTACTGTGATAATCAAAGTGCTATTGCTATGACAGGTAATCCAGTTCAACACTCAATGACAAAGCACATCAGCATTAGGTACCACTTCATAAGGGAACATGTGGATGAAGGTACAGTGGAATTGTACTTTGTTCCAACAGATCAACAACTAGCAGATATCTTCACAAAACCACTGTGTGAAGCTACTTTTACAAAATTAGTAAATGAACTTGGAATGGTTTTAGGTTCTTTCTCTAAATCTGCTTAGTTTTGTTCTGATGCATCAGACTTTATGATCAGTATTTACAGAAATTACTCTCTTTGTGTATTCCGTGCTTAATTGAAAATTGCTTAAGTACTGACTGTTGTCTGATGTGACTTTCTAAACTCTGATAGTGATATGTCTGTTTATGTAACTATTCAATCCTATGAGGATACCTGTGCTAGACGTTGACCTAGTAGTCTTCAATACACTAGAGATCCCATGTTAGAAGTAATTATTTCTGTGGAAATCTATTGACATAAGCAAATTCTGATATTGAGCTTAGTTGAGTTTACTTTGTCTATCTTATTACTAAGTCAAAAACTAGAATAATGCTTCTCATCTGTTAAGTTCTGATTCTAGTAAATCTGTTGAATGTACTAAGTGCTGATAAACCTCACTTATCAAAAGAAAAAGGAAAAGAAACAAGGAATAAAAATCAGGTACTCCTTTGAGATCTAGAGTAAAAATGTGGAAGGGATGACCCAAGTGCATTGCTGGTATTAAGTAAAATGCATCAGAAAAGTAAATAAATATTTTTCATGGTGACTTTGATTACTGGAGAAATACTCTGATAATAGTATAAATTATACTAAGCAGTCGTGACTCACTTACACTGAGAAGCCACTGTAAAATGGAATTTAAAAAGATGCACAAAATTAGCACAAAACAGTTGAGGTGGACTCAAGCATGAACTCATTCAATAGTAGGCTTCAGAATAATGACAGATTTTCAGTAAAGTTTTAGTTATGCCTTATTTCTAAGATGTTCTGAAGTGAATCAGACTTTACTCTTTGTCTGATATTTAGCTTAATGGACATACTAACACTCCATATGAATGATGAAATTTTCTGTGGTGATCCATGTTGTTGTAGATGAACAGTTTATGTGTCAAATTGAATAAATTCTGAGGACAGGTTTTGTTGAACGTTCTGATGATTAAGTTATGAAGAATCGATATCAGAATTTGGGTGAAGAATTACGGAGATAGCGATTATCTTGTAACTGTGTGATATATAAACACAGACATAGGGTTTACACTAAAAGTGTTTTCATTATCGAGAATATTATTCATTGTAACCCTAGCAGCTCTCGTGATATTTGTTCATCACTGAGAGAGGACAGTTCTACATTGTAACAGAGTTTAATAAAGTTTGTTTTCTGTTACTTGTGTTCTTTGAATTCGATTTGATTGTGTTGTACACTGTATTCAACCCCTTCTACAGTGTGTGTCTAACAAGTGGTATCAGAGCCTATCTGTTAACACACAAACAGTTTAAGATCCAAAAACAATCATGTCTGAAGCAGAAACTCCAACCAAGCCCACCAAAACTGAAGAACCCCTAAAGACTCAAATCCATAGTCGATATGAGGCTATTAGAGTTACCATACTGAAACCATCTGAATATCCCATATGGAAGGTGAGGATGACTATGTTTCTGGAAGCTACAGATCCAGAATATCTTGACAGAATCACTGAAGGACCTCACAAGCCAACAAGCTCGCTGTTGTAGTTGCAGGTGAAGTAGCAAAGTCTGTACCAAAGGAGAAGAGTGATTACACTGCTGAAGATATAGCATCAATTGCTAAGGATGCTAACGTACGACACTTGCTGCATAGTGCCATTGATAATGTAATGTCAAACAGAGTAATTAACTGCAAGACTATAAAGGAGATATGGGATGCCTTGGAGACAAGGTGCCAGGGAACTGATTCGATTAAGAAGAACAGGAAGACAATACTCACTCAAAAGTATGAACACTTTGACTCAAAACCTAATGAGTCATTGACTGATTTATATGACAGATTTGTCAAACTCTTGAATGATTTATCACTAGTTGATAAGGAGTATGATCTTGAAGATTCAAACCTTAAATTCCTGTTATCTCTTCCTGAAAGCTGGGATTTGAAGGCAACAATTATAAGAGACAACTATAATCTTGATGAAACAACTCTTGATGAAATTTATGGGATGCTCAAGACTCATGAACTTGAGATGGAACAAAGAAGCAAGAGGAAAGGAGGAAAGTCAAGGACAGTTGCTCTTAAGGCTGAAGAAGAATCCCCCAAGGCAGCTACCTCAAGGAAAGGCAAGCGAAAAGCGCTCATCACAAAGTCTGATACCGAGTCATCAAGTTCTGATAGTGATGATGACTCAGAAACTGAAAGCTTGCCTGAGATGGATGCTGATGAAGAGATGATGAAGCTGTGTGCTCTTATGGTGAAAGGAATCACAAGGATTGCATACAGGAAATTCAGAAAGGGAAAGAGGTTTTCCAGGAAAGGTGCAAGTTCTGATTAGAAGAGTTTCAGAAAATCTGAAGGCAAAGGAGGGAAGTCTGACAGAGGAGATTACACAAATGTCAAATGCTACAACTGTGGTGAGAAAGGCCACATATCTCTTGATTGTAAGGAAGTGAAGAGTGACAAAGGCAAGGCTCTTGTCATAAAAAAGAAAAGCTGGACAGACACTTCAGATTCTGAAAGTGAGGTGAACTATGCCTTAATGGCAAATGCTGATAGCAGTCCTGAAGCTGCTGAGTTAAAGGTACCTCAAACTACTTATGCCTTTCATACTGATGACATTAATGAGTTGAGAAGATATCTTAAAACCATGTTCATCAGTTATAGAGATCAACCTTTAACATGTGAAAGATTAACTTATGAAAATCTTGCTTGTAAAAAGAGGAATGATTATTTAGAAAAAGAGTTAGTCATGTTCCATCAAACTCAGAAAGATAGAGATTATGCTTTCTATGTTAGGGATGAAGTACTTAAAATGAATGAATCTCTAAAGACTGAGTTTGAAAAGGAAAGAGAGATTATCAGGACTTGGACTAACTCTGGCAGAACAACTCAGAATTTGTTACGTAGTGGAAACTGGAAAGAGGGCTTAGGTTATAGAGATGATAAGAATGATAAAGGAACTGTAGAAATTAAGCCTACAGTTGTAAAATAAAAGCCAAAGTTAAAACCTGTTAAGTCTGTAGCTGTAAAGTCCGATACTGAGAAATCAGAAGTTAAAGAGGAATTAACTTCTGACAAACTAAAACAGGAAAAGACAACTGAAGTAAACGTAGGCTTAATGACAAAGAAGCAATTTAAGTATAAGCTGAAAGATGTAAAGAAAATAAACAAGGTAAAGTCACCTAGGAAAAATAGGAATGGAAAGGAAGGTGTGAATAAAAGCAATGATTATAAGCCTGTTCCTAATACTCCTAGAAAAACATGTCATAACTGTGGAAGTTCTAACCATCTGGCTTCTTTATGCAGGAAGAATAAGAACATAAACTCCTTACCTTCAAAGTCAGGAGTTAAGAGTCAGTCTGTTAGATATAGGCCACAAAATCCTTGTTTTCATTGTGGTAGTTTATGACATTTCATTTATACTTGTAAGGAATATCATAGTTTGTACTATGATTATTATCAAATATAACCTTCTTTAAAGAAAGTTAGCATTGTTCCTTCTAGTTTAAGTTCTGATACAAAGTTTGATAGTGTAAATGCTGATAAGAAAAATGTTAACATAAACTCTGATGTTAAATCCGCTGCAAATTTTAACAAACCTGATAAGGCCAAAGGATCCAAGCAAGTCTGGGTCCTTAAAACTAATCATTAGTGGTCTTTGTGATTGCAGGGCAACAGGAAAAACATCCTAGTTCTGGACAGTGGATGCTCAGGACATATGACTGGAAATAAAGCCCTGCTATCAGACTTTGTGGAGAAGGCTGGCCCAAGTGTTTCTTATGGAGATGGCAACATTGGAAAAATATTGGGATATGGCAATATCAATCTTGGGAATGTCATTATTAAGGAAGTAGCTCTGGTCTCAGGACTTAAACACAATCAGCTGAGTGTTAGTCAAGCCTGTGACAAAGGTTATCATGTGGATTTCTTTGAAGAACACTGTGAAATTGTAAGCAAATCTACAGGCAAAGTTGTTCTGAAAGGATACAGGCATGGTAACATTTATGAAGACAAGCTTTCAACAAGTACTGATGGGTCTGCAATCTGTCTGGTGAGTAGAGCATCAATTGAAGAAAGCTGGAATTGGCACAAGAAACTCTCTCATTTAAATTTGAACAATATAAATGAACTGGTCAAGAAAGATCTTGTGAGAGGACTGCCAAAATCAGTATTTGCTCCTGATGGCCTTTGTGATTCATATCAGAAGGCTAAACAAAGAAAATCTTCATTCAAGAGGAAGACTGAATCATCGATTCTTGAACCTTATCACCTACTTCATGTAGATCTATTTGGTCCAGTGAATGTCATGTCTATTGCAAAGAAGAAATATGCTATGGTCATAGTGAATGACTTCACCAGATACACATGGGTGTATTTCTTGCACACAAAAAGTGAAACTGCTTCTATCTTGATTGATCATGTCAAGCAACTGGATAAATTTGTCAAAGATTCTGTGAAGATCATAAGAAGTGATAATGACACTGAGTTCAAGAATTTGACAATGGAAGAGTTCTGCAAAGACCATGAAATCAAGCAGGAATTTTATGCTCCTGGAACTCCACAGCAAAATGGAGTTATTGAAAGAAAGAATAGAACTCTTATTGAAGTTGCACGAACTATGCTTGATGAAGAAAAGCTACCAACCTATTTTTGGGTTGAAGCTGTATAGACTGCTTGTTTTACTCAGAATGCAATACTCATTAACAAGCATGGAAAGACACCATATGAGATGGTGAAGAAAAAAAAGCCAAATATGAAGTATTTTCATGTATTTGGATGCAAGTGTTTTGTTCTTAATACTCACCCTGAACAGCTATCCAAATTTGATTTAAAAGTTGATGAAGGAATTTTTGTTGGGTATCCACTTTCCACAAAAGCCTTCAGAGTCTACAATTTAAGAACAAGGGTTGTCATGGAATCTATCAATGTCTCCTTTGATGATAAGAAGATTACTGGACTTGAAGATTTCAATGATCATGACCAGCTGAGATTTGAAAATGAAGACTTAAATTCTGATACTGAAAATCCTGACAGTCTAAATCCTTGTAATATCCGAGATATATCGTGTAATTATTTTTGCTATTATATAATTATTATGTGTATTCGGTATCTATTCTGTGAGCTAATTGTTAAGTGTTATCTGTACTTGAATATTCAAAAATAATATTAATTGAGTATTTTAATTTTTATATGTCCAAAATAAAATATAGATAATTGTCATATCTTTCTAATTATTTTTATGTTGGTTTATGGATTTATAAAAATCATATGAAATGTCTAAAATCTTTTTCCGGGTAATTAAAATCTATTTTATAAAAACGGGAACCAACCGACGTCAACCGTTGTTACGTTTTTGGAACCCGAAACTCTTTCGAGAACTCCTTCCTAACCTAATTGTAATATTCCGAGCATATTCCTTGTTTCGACTTTTTCGATCCGGCGAACGGTTTGTCCTGCGCGGGTCCTGGCGCAACATTTTCGATACAATATTCGTTTCGGTAAATCAATAAAACCCGTATTTTCGATAAACGGGAGCTTTTTATTAAACTATCACAATTACCACTTCGTAATACGTGTAACCAGGCGCTGAGACCAAGACCACAGTACAAATTGTACTGATTTGGATAATTATCCCGAAAACCGATACCGTTTGGATCAGTTTTTACAAATAAACGTACCGTTTTATATCCGGAATGATCCAACGGGATATAAATTTTCCGTAATTATAAATAGCCTTTTACCGTAATTTATTTCGTATCAAAATCATTTGCAGATAGTTAATTATACAATTTTCAGAGAAAAGCCCTAATTTCCTAAAACTGTTCTAAGAATCAAACAGCAAAACGAAGGCGTTACCGATCTCTGTTTTCAAAGCTTGAGTAACCAAAACGAAGGATTTGAAGTGTTCTATCAGATTCTGAGCTTTGTTTCACTGCAGAAATCAAGGTTATTTTTCTACAAATTTATTTATTTTCGAATTTATTTTATTAAAAATATGAAATTTTGTTCGGATGATTGTTTATATGATTTGATGATTGCATGTTGTAGAGCTTGTTTTCCTGAAGATTTTCATATGTCATACGTCTGATTTGGAGTTCAATAACATGTTCAAATTTGAGTTTGATTTTCGAATTTCAAAATTAGGGTTTATAACCCGTATGAATGTTCTTAATTGAAATTTGGGGGTTTCTTATTCTGTGATAGATTGATGTTGTGCTATAGTGGGTTGTATTCTCTGTGAAATTTGCAATCTAGTCGTATAAGTTTCATGAACCAACGAGGTCTGTAGAGAAGGGAGTTGTGTTTTGAAGTTTTCCGATGTTCGCCGGAAACTGGAAAACTTCACGGCCAAATTCCAGCCAACTCAGGGATTGTTAGGATGAATTGATTGCATGGTTGTGTTCCCGGTGTTGTGTAGATGTGATCTGGAGG
This sequence comes from Apium graveolens, assembly GCF_009905375.1. Lineage (NCBI taxonomy): Eukaryota > Viridiplantae > Streptophyta > Magnoliopsida > Apiales > Apiaceae > Apium > Apium graveolens. Next base: position 235,174,906 of record NC_133648.1, on the reverse strand, counting down.
TGTTGGTGGGGGTGAGGACGCCGGGAACGTGTTCTCCGGCGAACCCGACTGTTTTCCGGCGAAGGGCTGGAAAATTACAGTTTAGTACCCCAACTTTTGAAAACGATGCAGTTAGGTCCATGAAGTTTCCAGACTTTGCAAATTTAGGATTCCTGTTTATAAAATGTTTAAAAATCATATTTCCTATTTATTTTTATTATAAAAATTCATTTTTAAATTCTGAAAATTCTAAAAATTATTATTTTAATTCTGAAAATTATTTTTAATTCACAAATAAATCTAAATTAATTAGTTAATTAATTTCAGTTAATTTATAATTGATTAATTGGTCAATTAATTCAAAAATTAATTGATTAATTGATTTAATTAATTATTAATTGATTTTAATTAATTATTTAATTAGATTTAATTATTTAAAAATGATTTAAAAATTCTGAAAAATAGTTTCGAGCTTTAAAATATTATTCTAAATTATTTACAAGGCTCGATAATTATTCTAAAATTATTTCGGAGCCAGAATGGGCCAACCGAACCCTGTTTATTAACCCGAAATTGATCCAACAACCCGTTTTAATTCCGAAAAATGTTTTAAAAATCATTTTAAATACTAGAAACCCTATTTATGACCCGAGACTTCTTTATAAATAATATATCATTGATTACGTGATGTATTATGTGCTATATGTGACTTGTTAATTGACTATCAGTCTATATATTCGGTGTTTACTTGATTATTGCATAACTTTCAATCCGTTAATCGGATTTGGGTAAATCGAAGGGTAGATAGAAGTATGTGTTGAATAGAATTCCATGAGTAAACTATTGATAGATGCTTATGATATATGAGCAGAAGAGGCAAGACGTAAGAAAGGGAAACAGATAGTTGAAGAGTAAGACGGTTGTGATTGGAAACGAGTGCAGTCTAGTAAGCTAATATCAGGCAAGTGTTCTGAACTTTCTCGAGATATTGTAGTACTTGATAATCCTCTGATATTGCAAGTGCTTTGAAGCACAGAAACCTAAATCCTGATTTCAGTTATTGTTCTTGAGCCATGAATCATATTCTTTCTAATCCATTGATTATTTTATACCCAAACAAGAACCACAAATCTACGATACTACTCCATAAATATATACAAACTAAATACCAGACACTGAAATGAACTATTATATACTCAACCCATGGTATCTTATACTTTGAAAGACCAAATCCTTGAAACCTTGAAACGGTGATTCCTTTGTTATCCAATTCTTTCATTACCCAGCATCCAAGCTTTTAAATTGCCTTATTGATCCTTACAAGGATTTAAACCCTTTCATTGTTAAACATTTATTGTTATTAATGATTTCGGTTATTGTTTATTATTGCATATTCTGTTATTATGTTAGAATTGGATTGTTTTTATAAAATTGTGGACCAGATTCCTGGTCAGACCATATAATGGTCAAGTTAGGCCAATGTGTGCCTTGGATCCAGTAGTTAGAGCAATGCTGTGTGCCTTGCTCGGGGTTAGTGCGTGACTGATCAGCAACCTAACCTTGGTTTTTAAATTAAAAGTATAATATCTGATTCTAAATCATAATCCATTATTCACTTGATATCATAACCATATTCACATGATGATCATTATTCTCAGTTTTGTCATTGTGACTTGCTGAGCTAGTTAGCTCATTTGTGCGATATTGTTTATATTCTTTCCAGTTAAAAAGGAACCAGTTGGTAAAGAGGATCCCCAGTCCAGCGCGAGAGCTAGGGGTTCAGGTTGAGAAAGCAGAGCTAGTAGGCTTCTTTTGGAATAATTTAAGTTTGTAAAAGTTTGTAATAATGTTTAATACTCAGTTTGAATTTGAAATAGATGGGATTTGAACGGTTTGTTATATATTAGTGTGTTTGGCTTGTGTGCATACTTTAACCTGTTGCGGTCCGTGGTGGTTGGTAAGTAGGGTCATTGCATATATTATTATTATCTTTATTATTGTTATAAGCAGGTTATAATTCAGGTGTGTGTGTGGACCCCAAACTTCTGACCCGGGTTTGGAGGGCGCCACAGGTTTGGTATCAGAGCTACAGGTTATAAGTCACTGACACAAGCCTAGGTTGACGGGAATGGGTAGAGGGATAGGACTAGAAGTAAGGTATAGGATGATAGAACGTCGAGCGGTTGAGTGTTATGGTATAACCGGTATTAGTATAGTTTGCGTCGTGGTACGAGATTCTTATATTACGATATGATTTCAGATAGCAGAGATGGCCGACTCTTTTATTCCCGTATCAGCTGATGACTCAGAGCCTTCAGTTGGAGCACCAGCATCGGATCCACGTCCTGTGATTCCATCAGCATTGGCTATTCTACCTCCACCGGTGTTGCAGCCCGTACCATTGTAGGCTATTCTGCCTCCAGGCATGAGGCCACCTGTTAGAGGACCCCCACCTACTGACTCAGGCTTTACTAGTCATTCAGTCACAGGAGTACCTTTCCAGTTCTCTTCCTATCTTGTCCCATATCATCAGTTTGAGGCTTGCCTTATGGAGCAGCGATTCTTACAGGGTCAGATCCAGGAGTTATTGCATATCATGCGTACCAGAGAGATGGGGAGTGGTGAGAGGCGACTTAGGGAGAGGCTCCAGGCGTTTCGTAGAGCAGCTGCTGTAAGGATTGCTGAGGCTACACATGAGGACATCACCCTTGATTTCCTAGTGGAGTGGGCTAAGTGGGTTCTAGAGGAGCTTGAGGAGATAGGAGGTCCAGATTTGCCATGAGTTAGAGATTTTGAGATGGAGATGCTGAGCAGTGTTGTTATGGTTATGTAGTATGGACAGTAGTGTGTAGTGTGTATCAGTAGACTTTTGAGTTGTATTTATAGACTAGCGATGCTGACTAGTGAGTAGGTTGTTGTACCCTTTTTTCTTTTACTTTCGAAGCGTCTTTACGCTTGTACTACCTAAAACTTTTGATCTATATATCAGTACCTTTTCCTTTCCAACATTGTCATTTACTTTATTGCACCTGTTTTACTTTACCTTATTTATTGCACCAGTATACCCTGTAATACCATGTACCCTGTTTTCCATAACTGTTTATATTCTGTAAAGAAACATGCAATTTACTTAGTTACAACTGTTTTCTAAAAGAGATATTTTTATTTTACAAAACTTTTCTTTTATACAAAGATTTGATTCAAAAGCTAAATAAATTGATTGATTCTTTACGGAAAATGCCTCCCAGAAGAAATACCCGCACCAACACCCAGAATGAAGAAACCAACAACAACAACAATAATAACCAAAATGATACAAACCAGATTGTGAACCCAGGACCCATGGACCCAGCAATAGCCCAGATTCTTCAAATCTTGGCCCAACAAACAGTTCACCTGGCACAACAACAGCAGAGACAGACCAATCCCCAGGTAACTTTCAAAACTTTTCAGGCAGTAAACCCACCAGAATTCAAGGGTTCCTTAGAGCCAATTGAAGCAAATGTGTGGTTAAAGGAAATAGAGAAGGCATTTGCCTTGGTAAAAGTGAAAGGGGAGCAGAAGGTTGAATTTGCAAGTTACTATCTGAAGAATGAGGCCACCTATTGGTGGGAAATGGTGAAAACATTGGAAAGCACAGATGTTATTACTTGGGAAAGGTTTAAGGAATTGTTTTTAGAAAAGTATTTTCCTCAGTTTGTTCAGGATCAAATGGAGCTGAAGTTTTTAGAATTAAAGCAAGGGAACATGTCGGTAACAGATTATGAGGGGAAGTTTGAGGAATTGTCAAGGTATGTGCCGTCGTATGTTGATACTGATAGAAAGAAAGATAAGAGATTGCAGCAAGGCTTGAAGCCATGGATCAGAGGGAAGGTAGCTATTTTTGAATTGGATACCTATGCCGGGGTTGTACAGAAAGCTATGATCTCAGAGACAGAGAGTGAGATGTTCCAGAAAGAAAAGGAAAGCAAGAAAAGGAAAGTTGAGGGAAGTGAGGGACAGGTCACAAACAGGGAAGTTTCCAAATTTTAAGAAGGGCAAGTTTCAGCCAGGGAGAAATTTTAATTTCAAGAGACAAAATGCAGGAGACGGAGGCCAGGGCAATCGTTCAGCTAATGTGAATCAGCCGAATCAGTTGAGATTAACTTTTCCAGATTGTCAAGTATGTGGAAAGAAGCATGGAGGAGTTTGTAACAAGTTGAATGTGGTATGTTTTAAATGCAACCAGAAAGGGCACTACTCGAGGGAGTGCCGAAATCAGCCAGCAAGAGAGCCAGCAAATAAGGATCAGCCTATTCGGAATCTAGCAGTGAAAGTTCCAGTCATTGGATTTACATGCTTTAAATGTGGGAAGCCAGGACATATGGCCAGGGATTGCAAGACACCAACCCCAGTCAGTAATGCATTAAGGATTATGGGATCTACCCCAACAGTGAATGAGACTCCGAGGGCTAGAGTTTTTGACATGTCGGTGAAGGATGCGATCCAGGATACGGATGTCGTGGCAGGTACGCTTAATGTGAATTCTTTATGTGCCAAAGTGTTAATAGATTCGGGAGCAACTCGATCGTTTGTTTCACAAGATTTTGTTAGTAAGTTAAATTGTCCAGTTGGGTATTTAAATGAAATAATGACTGTGGAATTAGCAAATCAAGAACGTGTAACTGTTAACCAAGTTTGTGGGAATTGTGAGATTGAGATTTCTGGTAGTAAGTTTTGTGTAGATTTGATACCGTTTAAGTTAGGAGAATTTGACGTTATATTAGGGATGGATTGGTTATCTAAGCATGATGCCCAGATAGATTGTCGAAATAAGAAAGTAATGGTGAAAACGCCAGACGAAAGAATAGTAACATTCAAGGGACAGAAGCAGGTAAAGAAGTTCTTAACGATGATTCAAGCCAAGAAGTTACTACGACAAGGATGTGAGCATTTCGTAGCATATGTGATCGACAGAAGTCAGGAGCCAGCAAAACTTGAAGATATTCCAGTTGTAAATGAATTTCCAGACGTATTTCCCGACGAGTTACCAGGACTTCCTCCAGATAGAGAAATTGAATTTGCAATCGACTTAGCACCTGGAACCGAACCAGTATCCAAGGCCCCGTATAGAATGGCGCCCGTTGAGATGAAAGAATTAGCAAAACAATTGCAAGAGTTGTTAGAGAAAGGAGTAATTAGACCCAGCGTATCCCCGTGGGGTGCACCGGTATTATTTGTCAAGAAGAAGGATGGAAGCATGAGACTGTGCATCGACTATAGGGAGCTCAACAAGTTGACGATCAAGAATAAGTATCCGTTACCCAGAATTGATGATTTGTTTGACCAATTGAAGGGAGCCAAGTATTTCTCCAAAATCGATTTAAGATCGGGATATCATCAACTGAAGATCAAACCAGAAGATATACCAAAGACAGCTTTTAGAACAAGGTATGGACATTACGAGTTTTTAGTGATGTCTTTTGGATTGACCAACGCCCCAGCAGCGTTTATGGACCTGATGAACAGAATTTTCAAGGAATATTTGGACAAGTTCGTTATAGTATTTATAGACGATATTTTGATCTATTCAAAGACGAAGGAGGATCATGCGGAACATTTAAGGACAACTTTGGAGATTTTAAGGGAAAAAGAAGTTATATGCTAAATTGTCGAAGTGTGAGTTTTGGCTACAGGAAGTTCAGTTCTTAGGACACATAGTCAGTAACGAAGGGATCAAAATGGACCCGACAAAGATCGAGGCAATTACGAATTGAGAAAGACCGAGAACACCCACTGAGGTAAGAAGTTTCTTGGGATTGGCAGGATATTATCGACGATTCGTTCAGAATTTCTCAAGAATTGCAACACCATTGACAAAGCTTACACAAAAGAATGAAAAGTTTATATGGAATGACAAGTGCGAAGAAAGTTTTCAGGAATTAAAGCGGAGATTAATCACAACACCTGTTTTGTCACTTCCAGACGATCAAGGGAATTTCGTAATTTATAGCGATGCTTCTTACAAAGGATTAGGATGTTTTCTTATGCAGCACTGACAAAGTGATTGCGTATGCGTCAAGGCAATTGAAACTACACGAACAGAAGTACCCTACTCATGATTTGGAGTTAGCAGCTATAGTTTTCGCTTTGAAGATTTGGAGACATTATTTGTATGGAGAAAAGTGTGAGATTTTCACGGATCACAAAAGTTTGAAATATATATTTACCCAGAAGGAACTTAATATGAGACAAAGGAGATGGTTAGAATTGATTAAGGATTATGATTGCTCGATTAATTATCATCCCGGTAAGGCGAACGTTGTAGCAGATGCGTTAAGTCGGAAGGAAAAGTTAAATGTATTATCCGTACCTGAAGAGATATATAAAGAATTTCAAAAATTGGAATTGGAGATTAGAATTTGCAAGCCTGAGGAAGCAAAAGTGTACGGTATGATTTTCCAACCGGAGTTATTGGAGAAAATAAAGAAATGCCAGAAAAAGGTAATGGATCAAGATATAAATAGTTTGGTAGGTGAGGAATTATGCACGCAACAAGATGATCAAGGTATTCTTAGGTTTTCCTCAAGAATTTGGATTCCACCAGTGACAGAGCTGAAAAATGAAATTTTACAAGAGGCACATAGTTCAAGATATTCCATCCATCCAGGGAGTACCAAAATGTACAGAGATTTAAAGAAGAATTATTGGTGGCCAAATATGAAGAGGGAAATTGCGGAATGGGTTAGCAAATGCTATACCTGTCAGAAAGTTAAAGCAGAGCATCAGAGACCAAGCGGATTGCTACAGCCATTGGAGATTCCAGAGTGGAAGTGGGAACATATTGCCATGGATTTCATAGTTGGATTACCAAGGACAAGGGCTAATCATGATGCCATTTGGGTTATAGTAGATAGACTTACCAAGTCAGCTCATTTTCTGCCTATAAATGAAAGATTTTCGCTCGACAAGTTAGTTCATATGTACTTGAAAGAGATCGTAGTTCGTCACGGAGTTCCAGTGTCTATTGTATCTGATCGAGATCCAAGATTTAATTCAAGATTTTGGAAGAGTTTTCAAGAATGTTTGGGAACAAGACTAAATATGAGTACAGCTTATCACCCCCAAACGGATGGCCAAAGTGAAAGAACGATCCAGACAATCGAGGACATGCTACGTGTTTGTGCTATTGATTTCAAAGGAAGTTGGGACGAGCATTTACCCCTGGTAGAGTTTGCTTATAACAACAGTTATCACGCCAGTATTGGGATGCCACCTTATGAAGCCCTTTATGGACGCAAGTGTAGATCTCCAATATATTGGGACGAAGTAGGAGAACGCAAAATACTCGGACCTGAATTAGTGCAGCAGACAAAAGAAGTTGTTGAAATTATCCAGAAAAGATTAATAGCCGCACAAGATCGTCAAAGGAAATATGCTGACCAGTCAAGAAAAGACATTGAATTTGAAGAAGGAAGCTTGGTATTATTGAAAGTATCACCGTGGAAAGGACTAACGAGATTTGGGAAGAAAGGGAAGTTAAGCCCAAGATATGTCGGACCTCTTGAAATCCTAACGCGTATTGGCAAGGTAGCTTACGAGTTGGCGTTACCTCCGCACATGGAGCACATTCACAATGTTTTTCACACATCAATGCTTAAGAAATATAATCCAGACTCTAGGCATGTAATAGAATATGAGCCAATAGAACTTCAAGCAGATTTATCCTATGTAGAGAGTCCGATAGAGATTCTAGAGGAAAGAGAGAAAGTATTGAGAAATAAAGTGGTAAAGTTAGTAAGAGTATTGTGGAGACACCCAAAGGTTGAAGAGTCAACCTTGGAGTTAGAAAGTGATATGAGAGAAAAGTACCCTCATTTGTTTTCTTAGAGATTCTGAGGACAGAATCCTTTTAAGGGGGGAAGAATGTAATATTCGGGATATATCGTGTAATTATTTTTGCTATTATATAATTATTATGTGTATTCAGTATCTATTCTGTGAGCTAATTGTTAAGTGTTATCTGTACTTGAATATTCAAAAATAATATTAATTGAGTATTTTAATTTTTATATGTCCAAAATAAAATATAGATAATTGTCATATCTTCCGAATTATTTTTATGTTGGTTTATGGATTTATAAGAATCATATGAAATGTCTAAAATCTTTTTCCAGGTAATTAAAATCTATTTTATAAAAACGGGAACCAACCGACGTCAACCGTTGTTACGTTTTTGGAACCCGAAACTCTTTCGAGAACTCCTTCCTAACCTAATTGTAATATTCCGAGCATATTCCATGTTTCGACTTTTTCGATCCGGCGTACGGTTTCTCCTGCGCGGGTCCCGGCGCAACATTTTCGATACAATATTCATTTCGGTAAATCAATAAAACCCGTATTTTCGATAAACGGGAGCTTTTTATTAAACTATCACAATTATCACTTCGTAATACGTGTAACCAGGCGCTGAGACCAAGACCGCAGTACAAATTGTACTGATTTGGATAATTATCCCGAAAACCGATACCGTTTGGATCAGTTTTTACAAATAAACGTACCGTTTTATATCCGGAATGATCCAACGGGATATAAATTTTCCGTAATTATAAATAGCCTTTTACCGTATTTTATTTCTTATCAAAATCATTTGCAGATAGTTAATTATATAATTTTCAGAGAAAAGCCCTAATTTCCTAAAATTGTTCTAAGAATCAAACAGCAAAACGAAGGCGTTACCGATCTCTGTTTTCAAAGCTTGAGTAACCAAAACGAAGGATTTGAAGTGGTCTATCAGATTTTGAGCTTTGTTTCACTGCAGAAATCAAGGTTATTTTTCTAAAAATTTATTTATTTTTGAATTTATTTTATTAAAAATATGAAATTTTGTTCGGATGATTGTTTGTATGATTTGATGATTGCATGTTGTAGAGCTTGTTTTCCTGATGATTTTCATATATCATACGTCTGATTTGGAGTTCAATAACATGTTCAAATTTGAGTTTGATTTTCGAATTTCAAAATTAGGGTTTATAACCCGTATGAATGTTCTTAATTGAAATTTGGGGGTTTCTTATTCTGTGATAGATTGATGTTGTGTTATAGTGGGTTGTATTCTCTGTGAAATTTGCAATCTAGTCGTATAAGTTTCATGAACCAACGAGGTCTGTAGAGAAGGGAGTTGTGTTTTGAAGTTTTCCGATGTTCGCCGGAAACTGGAAAACTTCACGGCCAAATTCCAGCCAACTCAGGGATTGTTAGGATGAATTGATTGCATGGTTGTGTTCCTGGTGTTGTGTAGATGTGATCTGGAGGTGTTGGTGGGGTGAGGACGCCGGGAACGTGTTCTCCGGCGAACCCGACTGTTTTCCGGCGAAGGGTTGGAAAATTACAGTTTAGTACCCCAACTTTTAAAAACAATGCAGTTAGGTCCCTGAAGTTTCCAAACTTTGGAAATTTAGGATTCCTGTTTATAAAATGTTTAAAAATCATATTTCCTATTTATTTTTATTATAAAAATTCATTTTTAAATTCTGAAAATTCTAAAAATTATTATTTTAATTCTGAAAATTATTTTTAATTCACAAATAAATCTAAATTAATTAGTTAATTAATTTCAGTTAATTTATAATTGATTAATTGGTCAACTAAGTCGAAAATTAATTGATTAATTGATTTAATTAATTATTAATTGATTTTAATTAATTATTTAATTAGATTTAATTATTTAAAAATGATTTAAAAATTCTGAAAAATAGTTTCGAGCTTTAAAATATTATTCTAAATTATTTCCAAGGCTCGATAATTATTCTAAAATTATTTCGGAGCCAGAATGGGCCAACCGAACCCTGTTTATTAACCCGAAATTGATCCAATGACCCGTTTTAATTCCGAAAAATGTTTTAAAAATCATTTTAAATACCAGAAAGCCTATTTATGACCCGAGACTTCTTTATAAATAATATATCATTGATTATGTGATGTATTATGTGCTATATGTGACTTGTTAATTGACTATCGGTCTATATATTCGGTGTTTACTTGATTATTGCATAACTTTCAATCCGTTAATCGGATTTGGGTAAACCGAAGGGTAGATAGAAGTATGTGTTGAATAGAATTCCACGAGTAAATTATTGATAGATGCTTATGATATGTGAGCAGAAGAGGCAAGACGTAAGAAAGGGAAACAGATAGTTGAAGAGTAAGACGGTTGTGATTGGAAACAAGTGCAGTCTAGTAAGCTAATATCAGGCAAGTGTTCTGAACTTTCTCGATATATTATAGTACTTGATAATCCTGTGATATTGCAAGTGCTTTGAAGCACAGAAACCTAAATCCTGATTTCAGTTATTGTTCTTGAGCCATGAATCATATTCTTTCTAATCCATTGATTATTGTATACCCAAACAAGAACCACAAATCTACGATACTACTCCACAAATACATACAAACTAAATACCAGACACTGAAATGAACTATTATATACTCAACCCATGGTATCTTATACTTTGAAAGACCAAATCCTTGAAACCTTGAAACGTTGATTCCTTTGTTATCCAATTCTTTCATTACCCAGCATCCAAGCTTTTAAATTGCCTTATTGATCCTTACAAGGATTGAAACCCTTTCATTATTAAACATTTATTGTTATTAATGATTTCGGATATTGTTTATTATTGTATATTCTGTTATTATGTTAGAATTGGATCGTTTTTATAAAATTGTGGACCAGATTCGTGGTCAGACCATATAATGGTCAAGTTAGGCCAATGTGTGCCTTGGATCCAGTAGTTAGAGCAATGTTGTGTGCCTTGCTCGGGGTTAGTGCATGACTGATCAGCAGCCTAACCTTGGTTTTTAAATTAAAAGTATAATATCCGATTCTAAATCATAATCCATTGTTCACTTGATATCATAACCATATTCACATGATGATCATTATTCTCAGTTTTGTCATTGTGACTTGCTGAGCTAGTTAGCTCATTTGTGCGATGTTGTTTATATTCTTTCTAGTTAAAATGGAACCAGTTGGTAAAGAGGATCCCCGGTCCAGCGCGAGAGCTAGGGGTTCAGGTTGAGAAAGCGGAGCTAGTAGGCTTCTTTTGGAATAATTTAAGTTTGTAAAAGTTTGTAATAATATTTAATACTCAGTTTGAATTTGAAATAGATGGGATTTGAACGGTTTGTAATATATTAGTGTGTTTGGCTTGTGTGCATACTTTAACCTGTTGCGGTCCGTGGTGGTTGGTAAGTAGGGTCATTGTATATATTATTATTATCTTTATTATTGTTATAAGCAGGTTATAATTAAGGTGTGTGTGTGGACCCCAAACTTCTGACTCGGGTTTGGAGGGCGCCACAATCCTGATACTGCAAACTCTGATGGATTAAACTCTGACGTAATTGAAACTGTGGTGACTATGCCAAAGGAAGATGCACCTATGCAGGGGGAGCATACTGAAGATACAACCACATCTCAAGAAGCATCAGAACATACAACTGGCTCTTCAAGTTCTGATTCATCAAGTTCTGATAAGCCAAGTTCTGATAATTCTGAAAACTCAATTTCTGAAGGATCCAACTCAGAGAGCATAGTTTCAGGGGGAGCATCAGAAAATATTGATGAAGATAGCATGGATCATGGGGGGGCATCCAGTTCTAGAGAAAACCTTCCATCTGCAAGGAAGTGGACTAAGTCATATACATCTGACTTAATTATTGGAAATCCTGATACAGGTGTCAGAACTAGAACAGCTACTTCAAGTAAATGTCTATATAATTCTTTTCTTTCTCAGACTGAACCAAAGAAAGTGAAAGAAGCTCTTCAAGATGCTAATTGGGTGCAAGTAATGCAGGAAAAGTTAAATGAATTTGAAAGGAACAAAGTCTAGACCCTAGTGTCAAGACTAAAGAACAGATCTGTTGTTGGTACAAAGTGGGTGTTCAGAAACAAAACTGATAGTGATGGCATAATTACAAGGAATAAAGCAAGGCTGGTTGCAAAAGGATATTCTCAACAGGAGGGAATTGATTATGATGAGACATTTGCACCAGTTGCTAGATTGGAAGCCATAAGGATATTTTTGGATTATATTGCTCACAAAAAGTTCAATGTCTTTCAAATGGATGTGAAAAGTGCTTTTCTCAATGGAGAGTTGGAAGAGGAAGTATATGTTGAACAACCTCCAGGCTTTGTAGATTCCAAATTTCCAAATCATGTCTGCAAGCTTGATAAAGCACTTTATGGCCTCAAGCAAGCTCCAAGAGCATGGTATGAGACTTTAGCTCAGTTTCTTCTGGAAAGTGGATTTAATAGAGGAACTATTGATAAAACTCTGTTCTACCTCAACCATGGAAAGGACTTACTTTTGGTTCGGATATATGTTGATGATATCATCTTTGGTTCTATAAATGACAGACTTTGCAAGAAGTTTGCCAAACTGATGCAGTCAAGATATCAAATGAGTATGATGGGGGAACTTAGCTATTTTCTGGGCCTTCAAGTCAAGCAGAATGAAGAAGGCACTTTTATTTGTCAAACCAAGTACACCAGAAATTTGCTGAAGAAATTTGGAATGCAAGATTATTTCCGTGCATCCACTCCCATGGCCACTGCAACAAAATTGGATAAGGATACTGGTAAATCAGTAAATATTACTGATTATAGAGGTATGATTGGCTCTCTACTCTATCTAACTGCTAGTAGATCAGATATCATGTATGCTACCTGTCTTTGTGCAAGATTTCAAGCAGATCCAAGAGAACCTCACTTAACAGCTGTGAAAAGAAATTTTCAAGTATCTTAAGGGAACAACTGATCTGGGATTGTGGTATCCTAGAGAATCAGACTTTAAGCTAATAGGTTACTCAGATGCAGATTTTGCAGGTTGCAAAATTGATAGGAAAAGCACAAGTGGAAGCTGCCAATTTCTTGGAGGCAGATTGGTTTCTTGGTTTAGCGAGAAACAAAAGTCAATTTCCACATCAACTGCAGAAGCAGAATACATTGCTGCAGGAAGCTGTTGTGCACAGATTCTTTGGATGAAGAATCAGTTACTGGATTATGGGTTAACATATTTTAAAATCCCTATATACTATGATAATCAAAGTGCTATTGCTATGACAGGTAATCCAGTTCAACACTCAATGACAAAGCACATCAGTATAAGGTACCACTTCATAAGGGAACATGTGGATGAAGGTACAGTGGAATTGCACTTTGTTCCAACAGATTAGCAACTAGCAGATATCTTCACAAAATCACTGTGTGAAGCTACTTTTACAAGATTAGTAAATGAACTTGGAATGGTTTCAGGTTCTTTCTCTAAATCTGCTTAGTTTTTGTTCTGATGCATCAGACTTTATGATCAATATTTATAGATATTATCATCTTTGTGTATTCTGTGCTTAATTGAAAATTGCTTAAGTACTGATTGTTGTCTGATGTGAATTTCTAAACTCTGATAGTGATATGAATATTTCTGTGATTATTCAATTCAATGAGGATAAATATGCTAGATGCTGACCTAGTAGTCTTTAATATACTAACAAATCCCATGTTTGAAGTAATTGTTTATGTGGAAATCTATTGACACAAGCAAATTCTGATATTGAGCTTAGTTAAGTTGACTTTGTCTATCTTATTACTAAGTCAACAACTAGAATAGTGCTTCTCATCTGTTAAGTTCCTGATGTTAATAAATCTTGTGAATGTACTAAGTGCTGATAAGCCTCACTTATCAAAAGAAAAGAAAAAGAAATAAAAATCAGGTACTCCTTTGAGATCTAGAGTAAAAACTGTGGAAGAGAAGACCCAAGTGCATTGCTGGTATTAAGTAATATGCATCAGAAAAGCAAAAATAAATATTTTTCTTGGTGACTTTTCACACTCTATGATTACTGGAGAAATACTCTGATAATAGCATAAATTCTGATAAGCAGTCGTGACTCACTTACACTGAGAAGCCACTTAAAATGGAATTTCAAAAGATGCATAAAATGAGCACAAAACAGTTGAGGTGGACTCATGCATGAACTCATTCTAAAGTAGACTTCAGAATCATGACAGATTTTGAGTAAAGTTCTTAGTTATGCCTTATTTTTAAGATGTACTGAAGTGAATCAGACTTTAATCTTTATCTGATATTTAGCTTACTCCACACATATACACTCCATATTAATGATGAAAATTATTGTGGTGATAAATGGTGTTTTAGATGAACGTTTAAGTGTCTATTACATAAATTATGAGGACAAGTTATGATGGAAGTTCTGATGATTAAGTTCTAAAGAAACAAAATCAGAATTTTTATGAACTACAGAAATAAGCATTCATTTTTCGAGTTCAGAAATCACGTTCTGATGACTGTTAAGTTCTGATATAAGTCTAAGTTCTGATATTAAATTCTGATCCTTTACTTGACTTATTTGTGGTTACAATTTGAAACAGTCTCCTTTTTAAATCAGAATATGTTTGGGTAGAATATTAACAGTCAATCTAATTAGGGTTAGTAGAACACGTACATGCACAGTAATTTTTACTTGTTTCTTGTGCGCATTAAACCCTGTCTTACACTTCCAATGACTGTTTTTCGTCTTCCCAGTCTAGGGAGACGGGGTAGAATTATTTCTACCTGTCCGCATTAAATTATCCATGTGTCTCCTGGCATTCTTCTGCCTATATAAACCAACACTTCACATCAGCCTACACATTATTCCCTTCCTCAAACACTTACTCTCTTTTCCCTCATATACACAACATCATGGTTAACTACAATATGTTTTTAAACTATGAGACCTTCAACATGGAGTTAATCCATGAGGGATGGCAGCAGGAATGGCACGTGACTGTCATTCCTGATGAAATTTGGCACTCGGTTCCCCAGGAGGTTCTCACACACCTCCTGTTCTTTTACATGGACTACCATCGCCATCTAGAGCGATTGAAGGAGGAAAGGCTGGAAGCTCTCCGCCAGCAAGAGCGAATCATCAGACTCACTATTCTTTTTGTAGAGAGTAGGAAGAAGAAATAACTTATTTTCTTCTTCCTGTTTTTCTTCATCGTCAGCTTTGCCCTGCTTCTTGAGGTAGGACTAAGGCTGTTGATGTTAGGATTAGAAGTTTAGTACAGTCTTGTAATTCTCTGATGTAATTTCAATTTCATGAATGTATTCTCTTAATATATTAATGAAATTTCTTATTTTTGGAAGATTCCTCCTCTGAGATGTTTGCACATTTAAATGGACTGTTAAATCCTGATATATCCATGTTCTGATGATCATTTTAATCATTGATTTAAATTAAGTTATGACTTTAAAATATCAGTACTTGTTTTCCTGATTTATTTTGGTCATTCTCACACTTGAAATTTATTTTCAGAATATTGGTTTTACAGTGAAAATAACTGAATAAGTGGGAACAGATTAAATTTTGAATTAAAACTGACTTACCTCAATTAATGGGATTACTGGGTAAGTGGAACGGTTTTTCCTTGAAAACCTGCATGTGATAAGTCATGATTACTATTTTCCCGTGCCCATTAACTATTCATTATTGCTGCATGTCTGACAAGTGTCCAACGGTTATATTTTTTTTTACCAAGTATAAGTAAGAGAGAGAGAGAAGATTATACAATCTTTTATGTACTTTTACACTTTATCTCTCTTTTTTTTGCTTTTACTATCTCTCATCTCCTGACGTTGGTTTTTCATATAGACAGTTTATCAAACACATTACAGGCACTCTCAATTTTCAATTTTTCTCATGGCACCTAAGGATTTGATCATTGATGGAGCTAAGTTTGTTCCAAATAACTATGCTGCAATTTTCGATCATGATGAAGCTCCGTCTGAGTTTCATTTTGTGCAAGATCTTCTTGCACACAGTGACATTGGGTATGCGTTGACCCAGCCTTCAGTCTTTTCAAGCCAACAAGTTCTGACGTTTTGGCGGACTGGGCATTTTGATAATGGTGGTGCAACTGGTACTCCCAGTATTGTTTTTGAAGTGGATGATTCTGAACATGTGGTAACTCCTGGTATAATTCGTAAGGCCTTATATTTACCAAAAGGCTGTATTTTTTCAACACCGGAGGAATCAGCTCTACAAGAGTTAATGGACAGTTTGGGGTATGAAAAGAGTTTGGCTAAGCTTGGACAGTTGAAACGGGCACATATCAGAAAGGAATGGAGCTTCTTCTTCAACTACATCACTAAAGCCTTCGGGAATAAGTGTTCAAACTTTGATGCCATTCCAATAATGAGTCAGCACATCGGGTATGCTATTATTAACCAAACTCATTTTGATTTTGCAAGTGCTGTGATAGGTTTCATAGGGGATAGGATGACAGAGGATAGAAATGTAGTTTACTTTGCTAGATTTTGTCAGCTTATATATACCTTTTGTTGTGCTGATGCCCCTCAACTAGCCAGTTCTTTATATCCACCCTTTAAAATTGCAAAACGAGCCTTTAATGACTTGGTAAATGTTGACCTTAAGAAAAAGGTGGTTAGACCTTTACATATTCCTCAGTCTGTAAAACAGATCTTGGTAAATGCTGATCCTGAAACCTATAGATCTGTTTATCCTAATGTACAACCCACCACCACATCCCAAACACCACAGCAACCATCAGAACATACCACTCATACATCTATACCTCAACCCTCCCTCAGAACATATCTCAAATCATATCTCATAACTTCACAGATAGCTCAACCTTCATCCTCAGCACTTACTGTGAAGCCTTCATCTTCCAAGCCCAAGAGGACAAAGACTGTTCCTCAAACACCACAGAAGAGAAGGAGGATTATTCTGAGAGATGAGTCTGATAGTGAGGAACAGGTTTCTGCATCAGAACCTGTTATTAAAGAAGCTGAGAAAGTTTCTTCTCAGAAGGATTCTGGAATTGGAGGATCTAAGCTTCTCAAAAGGCTTAGAAGAATGACTTCTGATGAACCTCCCAAGGAATCTCCACCGTCAAAGAGATACAAGAAACAGAGAGCTTAAAGGCCAGTTTCAGATGATGAGAAAGCAGCAGCTAAGGAAGGAGATCAGGAATCTCTGATCTCACAAGAACCAGAATTTGCTGAAGCTACTGCATCTCCTTCTCCATTAACCCCAACTTAGGAAGCTGCTACAGACAAGGCAAACACACCATCTGTGTCTCCTGTAGATGATACTGTATCTCCTGTAGACCCAGGCACAAGTGCTGAAATTGATATTCACAACCTGGTTGTGCCTGAGGTTCTCTACTTAGAAGCTCCAACAGCAATTCATCCATCAACAACACATGTTACTAATGCTACTCAAACTCCATAATTGTCTACTACACCTTCTCTGCATCTAGATGTTGATGATCAGAATATAGGTGCGCATCAGGATATGGCTGTTGATCAGAACTTGGAAACAGATCAGCATTTAGAGGATGATGTTGAAGCCTCGATTGCTTCTCATATTGTTGTTTTATTCTGTAAGTTCTGATACTGCAAATGTTGAAGATACTGGTGATGCTGCTCCAAATGCAGATGCTGATGAAGCTGGTCCTTCAGGACATGCACCTCAACAAACTGTTCATAAATCTGAACTAGTTAAAAATTTTGTTACAAGAGAAGCACCAGTACCTTGGATTGAAACTCCTAGAGGACAGGAGTGGACTAAGGAATGGAACTCAGTTGCCTTTGTTCCATCTGAAAAGATTCTTGATGAGCACTTGGCCAAAGCTGATGAGCTGTTCATTACTGATGATTTCAAGACACAGCTTCGGGTCACTGCATTGAGTACTAGACATCTTCAAGGTCTCCATTCAATAACTCATGCAGAGTTACATAAAATTTAGGAAGAATTGCTCAAGCAAGAAATAGTTAAAAAACTTGACAAGAAAAGTTTCTTTAAACCTACCTTTGACAGAGTTGCTTACATTGAGAAGACCCAAGAGAAGCAACAGTCTCAGATTGATGATATTTTGAAAAATTAAGCTTCTCAGCAATCTGAACTCGATGAAACCCAAGCCTCAGTGGAATTGCTTGTCTCTCTTATGTTACCTGCTGATGCCAAAAAGGGGGAGAAAGTAATTAAGTCCAAATGCAAAACTAATCAGACACTGAAGGGGAAGGATGATGAAAAAGATGACCAGGGAAACTCTGGAATGGGTGGATGTCATGGTCAAGGTAGAAGTTTCTCATCAAGAAGAGCTGGAATTACAAGTCACATGACAAGTTCTGATGCTGGAAAAAGAATTACTTCTGCTACTGGTAAAAGGATAAGTTCTGATGAACTTTTGGATCTTGATGAAGAAATGTCAAGACAGTTATTTCTGAAGGAAAATCCAGGAATGGACTTGGAGAGTCTGATGGAAGAAGAAGCTAGACTTAAATCAGAAAAAGTCAAATCTAAATCTGAAGCTTCTGGTAAAAAAAAACTTCCAAAACTCAAAGGTATTGTCATAAAAGAAAGGACAAATCCTGAAGTAACCAAAGCTAAATCACAATTGCAGATAGATCCAAGGTCCAAGGGCAAAGAGAAAGTTGGTGAACCTATCAAGGTTTATGTGCCTCCTGTGAATGAAGAAATTACTGATGAAGATGCTGATCTTGCTTTGACTTCAAGAAAAATTTCTAAGACAACCTCTGACATGGCTCAAGTTGTTCAGAGTCAAGAAAGAGTTAGTTCTGATATCTCAAAGAAGCAAGTAACCTCTGACATAGCTCAAGTTAACTTGATATCAGAAGATAAATCAAAGGAAACCTCTGACATTGCTCATGTTAAACCTTCGAAGATACTCCTACCAGGATTCACCAAAGCCAAATAGACTCAACCTTTGAAGACTGCTGTAAGTGGTTTTGAAGCAAGAGTAGTTACTGGAATGGAAGCAAGAGATAAAACTGGATTGGGAAGTGCTGATGAAAGAGAAGTACAGAACACAACCAATGATCCAACTTCATTAAGTGAACCAGGTATTGGAGCAACTCCTGAGAGATTGAATCAACTAGAATCTATACAAATGGTTTACCATACCTACTTGAAAGAACACATCTTGTTGTACTTCATGACAGATGGTAGGGTTTATCATATAAGGGAAAATGCCATTCCACTGAAGTATTTTAAAGAACTGGAACATGTATTATTCTTACTTCAAGTGAATGACAAAATAACAGAAAGTGCTGCAAACTATTTGAAGAATCAGATTCAGAGACAGAAAAGGCTTAATTCTGGTAAGTCTGACAGCATATATCTTCCAAAGTACAGAGATCACAAGGGTGATATTGTTGAGATGAAGCCCAACTCTGCTAAGATTATAACTACCTTTCTGGGTTACAGGGCTGTGGAATTCAATCTTGAGTCTAACAAGGCATATTTGATCAGACTGGATCAGGACATAAAGAAAGCTAAAATTAATGATCTTAGGGCTATAATCTTTCAAACTGGTGAAGATTCTGCAGAACTTAAAGATGCTAAAAGGAGGATGATTGATGAACTCAGATATGCTGAGAGATGTTTGTTGAAGAACTATCTCAGAACAACTCCTGACATCAGAGAGATCAGAAGATGAAGCCAAGTCAAGATCTACAACTACTTAAATTCTAATATGAATACAGACTGAAGTTGTTATCAGAAGTTAAAGATTGGTAAAGCTGTAAGGACTGTAAGTTGTAGTTATCTAGTCAAATTCTCATGCATTTGTACTTAATGTTTTTGACATCATCAAATATCTGTTAAACTTGTATATTATGCTAATTTACAAGTTGGGGGAGATTGTTAGATATATTTGATAATGTCATGACTAATGTGATTTATGTTTAGTTTACA
Source organism: Apium graveolens (assembly GCF_009905375.1). NCBI lineage: Eukaryota > Viridiplantae > Streptophyta > Magnoliopsida > Apiales > Apiaceae > Apium > Apium graveolens. The sequence continues at coordinate 235,155,139 of NC_133648.1, read as the reverse complement.
GATCTTACTTAAACAGGACAAATCAGTACTTATACTGAAGTCAGAACTAAGTCATCAGTACTTAAGGTTCATAAGATATTTATCAGAAGATAATATCAGGACTTAAAGGAAACGTTCAGATAAGGAAGGCAGCTGATTCACAGGAAGAGAAGATCGAGACAAACATAAAAAGAGATATGTATGAAGAAGGAATTCTATGAAGAATAGAATAATTGGAAGAAAAGATATCTGATTGATATATTTTAGGAAGCAGAATTATATTACATATCAATTAGCGATTATCTTGTAACTATGTAGTATATAAACACAGACATAGGGTTTACACTATAAGTGTTATCGTTATTGAAAAGATTATTCATTGTAACCCTAGCAGCTCTCCTGATATTTGTTCATCACTGAGAGACGACAGTTACATACTGTAACAGAGTTTATTGTTTTGAATAAAGTTTGTTTTCTGTTACTTGAGTTATTAAAGTTCGATTTGATTGTGCAATATACTGTATTCACCCCCTCTACAGTGTGTGTGACCTAACAGTTAAAATAGCTAGGAAAATTGGAATGGAAAGAAATGTGTGAATAAAAGCAATAATTATATGCTTGTTTCCAATGCTCCTAGAAAGAAATGTTATAACTGTGGAAACTCTAACCATCTTGCTTCTTTTTACAGGAAGAATAAGAATATAAACTTTTTACCTCCTAAGTCAGGAGTTAAGAGTCAGTCTGTTAGATTTAAGCCACAAAATCCTTGTTTTCATTGTGGAAGTTTATGGCATTCCATTTATACTTGTAAGGAATATCATAGTTTATACTATGATTACTATCAAATAAAACCTTCTTTGAAGAAAGTTGCTTTAATTCCTTCTACTGTAAAGTCTGATGCAAAGTCTGATATAAGTTCTGATAAACAGCATGTTAGCATAAACTCTGATATTAAATCCACTGCTAATGCTAACAAACTTAAAAAGGCCAAAGGATCCAAGCAAATCTGGGTCCTTAAAACTAACCATTAGTGGTCTTTGTGATTGCAGGGCAACGGGAAAAATATCCTAGTACTGGATAGTGGATGTTCAGGGCATATGATTGGAAATAAAGCCCTGCTCTCAGACTTTGTGGAGAAAGTTAGCCCAGAAGTTTCTTATGGAGATGGCAACATGGGAAAAACTCTGGGATATGGCAATATTAATCTTGGGAATGTCATCATTGAATCAGTAGCTCTTGTCTCAGAACTTAAACACAATCTTCTGAGTGTGAGTCAAATCTGTGAAAAAGGTTATCATGTGGATTTCTTTGAAGAACACTGTGAAGTTGCAAGCAATTCTACAGTCAAAGTGGTTCTGAAAGGATAAAGGCATGGTAACATTTATGAAGCCAGATTTTCAACAAGTTCTGATGGTTCTGCAATCTGTCTGTTGAGTAGAGCATCAATTGAAGAAAGCTGGAATTAGCACAAAAGACTCTCTCATTTAAACTTTAACAACATAAATGAGCTTGTAAAGAAAGATCTTGTGATAGGATTTCCAAAATCAGTATTTGCTCCTGATGGCCTTTGTGATTCATGTCAAAAGGTGCAAATAAAGAAAATCTTCTTTCAAGAGCAAAATTGAGTCATCAATTCTTGAGCCTTATCACATACTGCATGTTAATCTATTTGGTCCAGTCAATTTCATGTCTATTGCAAAGAAGAAATATGCTTTGGTTATAGTGAATGAGTTCACAAGGTACACTTGGGTGTACTTCTTGCACAAGAAGAATGAAACTGCATTTACTCTAACTAATCATGTCAGACAGCTGGATAAGTTGGTCAAAGATTCTGTTAAAATTATAAGAAGTGATTATGGCACTGAGTTCAAGAATTCAATCATGGAAGAGTTCTGCAAAGAGCATAGGAATCAAATAGGAATTTTCTGCACCTTGAACTCCACAACAAAATGGAGTTGTAGAAAGAAAGAACATGACTCTCATTGAAGCTGCACGAACTATTCTTGATGAATCAAAGCTACCAACCTACTTTTGGGCTGAAGCTGTGCAGACTGCTTGTTTTACACAGAATGCAACACTCATAAACAAGCATGGAAAACACCATATGAGATGGTGAAAAAAAGAAGCCATCCTGAACAGCTGTCAAAATTTGATCTAAAAGCTGATGAAGGAATTTTTGTTGGATATCCACTTTCCACAAAAGCCTTCAGAGTCTACAATTTAAGAACAAGGGTTGTCATGGAATCTATCAATATATCTTTTGATGATAAGAAGTAAACTGGACTTGAAGATTTCAATGATCACGACCAGCTGAGATTTAAAAATGAAGACTTAAATTCTGATTCTGTAAATTCTGATGACTTAAAATCTGAACCTGTAAGTACTGATGTTATTGAATCTGTGGTAACAACTCCAAAGGAAAATGCACCTGTCCAGGGGGAGCAAGCTGAAGATCCTACCACATCTCAAGACTCTCAAGAAGCATCAGAACCTATCACTGACTCTTCAAGTACTAATTCATCTAGTTCTGATGAGCCAAATTCTGATAATTCTAGAAGCTCTGATACTTCAAATCCTGAAGGATCCAAATCAAACTCTGAAGTCTCAGAGAGCATAACTACAGGGGGAGCATCAGAAAATGCTGATGGAGACCGCATGGATCATGGGGGAGGATCCAGTTCTAGAAGTCAACTTCAGACTATAAGGAAGTGGACCAAATCACATACACCTGACTTAATTATTGGAGATCCTGAAGCAGGTGTCAGAACTAGAACTGCAACATCAAATGAATGTCCCTATCATTCTTTTCTATCTCAGACTGAACCAAAGAAAGTGGAAGAAGCTCTTCAAGATGTTGATTGGGTGCAAACAATGCAGGAAGAGTTAAATAAATTTGAAAGAAATAAAGTCTGGACCCTAGTGCCAAGACCAAAGAATAGATCAGTTGTTGGCACAAAATGGGTGTTCAGAAACAAAACTGATAGCGATGGCATAATTACAAGGAATAAGGCAAGGCTAGTTGTTAAAGGCTACTTCCAACAGGAGGGTATTGATTATGATGAAACATTTGCACCAGTTGCTTGATTAGAAGCCATAAGGATCTTTTTGGCTTATGTTGCTCACAAAAAGTTTAAAGTCTTTCAAATGGATGTGAAAAGTGATTTTCTTAATGGAGAATTGGAAGAAGAGGTTTATATTGAACAACCTCCAGGCTTTGTAGATTCAAAATTTCTAAATCATGTCTACAGTCTTGACAAAGCTCTTTATGGCCTTAAGCAAGCTCCTAGAGCATGGTATGAGTCTTTAGCTCAGTTCCTTCTGGAAAGTGGATTTCACAGAGGTACAATTGATAAAACAATGTTCTACCTCAACCATTGAAAGAACTTACTTTTGGTACAGATATATGTTGATGCTATCATATTTGGTTCTACAAATGCCAAACTCTGTGAGAGGTTTGCAAAACTAATGCAGTCAAGATATCAAATGAGTATGATGGGAGAACTCATCTATTTTCTGGGCCTTCAAGTCAAGGAAAATGAAGAAGGCACTTTTATCAGTCAATCCAAGTACACCAGAAATTTACTGAAAAATTAGGAATGCAAGATTGTTCCAGTGCATCCACTCCCATGGCCACTACAACCAAGTTAGATAAAGCTACTGGCTCACCAGTAAATATTACTAACTATAGAGGTATAATTGGTTCTTCACTCTATTTAACTGCAAGTAGACCTGATATCATGTATACTACCTGTTTTTGTGCAAGATTTCAGGTTGATCCAAGAGAACCTCACTTAATAGCTGTGAAAAGAATTTTCAAGTACCTTAAGGGTACAACTGATCTGGGATTGTGGTATCCTAGAGAATCAGATTTTAAGCTAATAGGTTACTCAGATGCAAATTTTGCAGGATGCAAAATAGACAGGAAAAGCACTAGTGGAAGCTGCCAATTTCTTGGAGGCAGATTGGTTTATTGGTTTAGCAAGAAATAGAAGTCAATTTCCACATCAACTGCAGAAGCAGAATATATTACTGCAGAAAGCTGTTGTGCACAGATTATTTGGATGAAGAATCAGTTACTAGATTATGGGTTAGAATTTTCTAAAATCCCTATTTACTGTGATAATGAAAGTGTTATTGCTAATGACAGGTAATCCAGTTCAACACTCAATGACAAAGCACATCAGCATTAGGTACCATTTCATAAGGGAATATTTGATGGAAGGTACAGTGGAATTGCATTTTGTTTCAACAAATCTACAACTAGCAGATATATCTTCACAAAACCACTATGTGAACCTACTTTTACAAGACTGGTAAATAAACTTGGAATGGTTTCAGGTTCTTTCTCTAAATCTGCTTAGTTTTTGTTCTCATGCATCAGAAATTATGATCAGTGTGTAAAGATTGTCTTATCTTCATGAAATTTGTTCTTTAATTGAAATTCATTAAATATTGATTATTATGTGATGTGGATCTTTAAACTCTGATAGTGTTTTGAATGTTCTGTGACTATTCAATCCAATGAAGATAACTGTGCTAGATGCTGACTTATTAGTCTTTAACATACTAGATATTCCATGTTTGAATTAGTTGTTTATGTGGAAACTTATTAACACAAGCAAATTCTGATTTTGAGCTTAGTCAAGTTTACTTTGTGTATTTTATTACTAAGTCACAAACTAGATTCTTGATTCTTATCTGTTAGATTCTGATGTCAGTAAATCTTAAGAATGAACTAAGTGTTGATATGCCTCACTTATCAAAAGAAAAGAAAATAAAAGTCAGGTACTCCTTTGAGATCTAGAGTAAATATGTGGAAGGGAAGACCCAAGTGCATTGCTGGTATTAAGTAATATGCATTAGAAAAGCAAATAAATTTGGTGACTTTTCACATTCTCTGATTACTGGAGAAATACTCTGACAACAGCATAAATTCTGATAAGCAGTCGTGACTCACTTAGACTGAGAAGCCACTGTAAAAAAGGAATTTCAAAAGATGCATAAAATGAGCACAAACAGTTGAGGTGGACTCTTGCATAAATTTGTTTTATAGTAGACTTCATGATTGATGACAGATTTCAAGCACTTTTCTTAGTTATGCCTTATTTCTAAGATGTACTAAAGTTTATCAGACTTTAATCTTTATCTGATATTTTGCTGAATGCACACACTTTCACTCCATATGAATGATAAAAATTACTGTGGTGATTAAGTTGTTTTTGATAAAAAGTTAAGTGTCATTTGCATAAATTATGAGGACAAGTTCTGATGGAAATTCTGATGATTAAACTCTGAAGGAAATAAGTCAGTATTTGAATGAAGAATCAAAGAAAAAGATATTCACTTTTTGAGTACAGAAGCCATATTCTGATGATTGTTAAAATCTGATATAAGTTAAGTTCTGATATTAAATCCTGATGGAATCCTTGATGCTTACGTGGAATTATTCTTTACTTGACTTATTTGTGGTAAAAACTGAAATAGTCATATTTAAATCAGAATATATTTGGGTAATAAGATAAAAATAGTCATAATCATTATGGGTTAGTGGTAAATGTGTTTGTCCTGTAAATTTGCATTTGCACGGTAATTATTGCTTATTTTACGTGCCCATTATCTCCTGCTTTAACTTTTACTGACTGTTCGCACGTTGCCGAGTGTAAAGTGTATCTCATGCTTCAAATATATAACTGTTGAGTGGAGAGAGTATATATATGAGAGTTAAAAGATTTTCTAATCTTTTACTTGCTTTTCTATTCTTAATCTCTTTTATTCTCTCTCTCTCTAATATTCTCTGAAGCGTTTTCTTTCAAGACTTTTATCAAACACCTTGCAAACACTATCTTTCTCAATTTCTACAGAGATGGCCCCAAAAGACTTGATTTTCAATGGAGCTAAGTTTGTTCCCAACAATTACTCGTCTATTCTTAGCAAGGCTGAAGCTTTATCGGAACTTCACTTTATTCAGGACTTCCTTGCAAATTCTGATATTGGGTATACTTTGACCCAACCTGAAGCAATCTCTAGAACCCAAGTGCTGGAGTTTTAGAGAAGTGGAATCTATGATGATGGTGGTGCTCAAGGGTCCCAAAGTATTATCTTTACAACAGGGGAGGATGAGTATATCGTGACGTTGGCTACGGTTCGTCAAGCACTGCAGTTGCCTGAGAACTGCGTTTATACAACTGTTGAAGAGCCAATTCTTCAAAATATGATGGCCAGTCTGGGGTATGAAAAGACATTGGCAAAGCTGGGTTAATCGAAGAGATCCAACATAAGGAGGGAATGGAGTTTCTTCTTTGACTGCATTACAAAGACCTTCGTGTTAGGTCACACAACACTATAGAAGGGGGTTGAATACAGTATAGTATACAATCAAATCGATTTAGAACACAAATAACAGAAAATAGATATATTCGATATAATAAACTCTATTATAATGGAACTGTTCTCTCTCAGTGATGAACAAATATCATGAGAGCTGCTAGGTTATAATGTATGATCTTCTCGATGATCGTAACACATATAGTGTAATCCTATGTTTGTGTTTATATAGACACACAGTTATAAGATAACTTCTAATTGATATGGAATATAATTCTATCTCCTAAAATATATCAATCAGTTATCTTATATAATTCTTCTAGTCCTCTAACTCTTGCCATGCATATCTTCTTCTGTATTAGTCTCGATCTTCTTTCCTGTAAATTAGCTTCCTTCCTTAACTGTTAGTCCTCCAGTACTTAAGTTCTGATATCGATCTTCTGATATTATCTTCTGATAATCTAAGTCCCGATATCCTTAAGTTCTGACTTTCAGTAAGTCCTGATTCCAGTAAGAACTGATATTTCCTGTTTGTTAAGATCTGAAAACTAAACATGAAACATATGAGACATGACATCTCAAATATATCCAACAATCTCCCCCAACTTATAAATTATGCAAGAATATACAAGTTAATAGATTTGATTATGTCAAAAACATTTAAGTTCAAATGAAATTAGAGTTTAATAAGACTATTAACTATAACTTACAAAACATCCAGCTTTACCAACATCACTGAATTAATCTGAATCCATAATGATTCTTAACAAAATCATTTATCAGATTATCATCAGCTTTCCTCAGAACTTCAGCTAACTGTGCTTTAATCTGCATCAGTTCTTCTTCTTTACTATCACCAATTTGATAAATGGTTGTTCTGAGAGCTTGAATGGATGTTCTTTCAAGTCCATCACCAAGTCTGATAACCTTAGGATGTGAAGAGTTTTCATTATAACATAAGCATCTTCCTTTCAGAATAACTTCCACCATAGCAGAATTCTTCAGCATAGAAATTTCTCTTCCATCACCTTCAGTAATCATTGGACTGTAATGAGAAGTCTTTGTACCAGAGATTCCGAATAGATCTCTTATAGCCTTCAAAATATATTCTGACCATCTTCTTGTAACATCAGATTTTACTTCCAGAAGATAGTGAATATGTTGAAGCTCTCTGACAAACTTCTTTAGTACATCAGTATCAGCTAGTCTATAAGTCCTTCCATCATTGAGAAATAAGATCAATTTCTCTTTTAGATTCTCTTTGTCATGAGCATCTATCACAATTTGAGCAAATAACACCTTGTCAAGGTGCCTTTGTTTGATTTGTTCATATGGTTTGTCTGTCAACATGAAACGATCTCTTAGAGTAACCTCTACTCATGTTTGAATCTTCTCTTCGTCAGAACCTAATCCAGCTCTATATCTAGGTTGCTTGGCTCTCAACCCAAATGTAGCGAGTTGATTAATCATGAGATTAGATTTTGGTTCAACTGGAGTAGCTTTCTTCCATAACAGCTTCTTCTTATCAGCAATTTTCATTTTATTCAAGTCAACTTGAGCATTGTCAGTAGTTGATCTCTTGATAGCTTGATCAGAATTTGCTGTTTCTTCTGTACCTTGCTGTCCTTTATTCTGAACAACAACTTGAGCAGTGTCAGAGGTTGTTTTAGATTCTTCAACTATCTTTCTTCTTTTCAGAATTTGAACAGTTTCATCCTCAACAAGATTATCATCAGTTACTTAAACCATTGTGCATAATAGTTTCATCAGATCTTGAGAAGTTTTGAAGTTAAGTGGCTTGGTTGGTTCATCAACTTTTCCTTTCCCTTTGCCTTTGGGATCACTCTCAGTTTGTGATCTATTCTTGAACTTTGAAGTTTCAGAATTTGACTTTTTCTTGATCACAATGCCTTTTTCCTTAGGCCTTGGAGGTTTCTTTGCATCAGTAGCTTTAGACTTAAGATTTGTCTTCTTAGCAGCAAATCTAGCTTCTTCCTCCTTGAGAGTTTTTAAATCCATTCCTGGATTGTATTTCAGAAATAATCTTCTTACCATCTCCTTATCAAGTGTATGGATTCTAGGATCTTTGTAATAAACAGTAGTCTGCTTCCCCTTTAACTTCAGAGTTTGCAAAAACTTTTGAGAGTCTTCAGATTCTGACTGAATCAGAATATCAAAACTTGACATCAGACTTTGTTTATCAGCACTTGACTTCAGTCTTTGAGCATTCACAGCATCAGAACTTGACTTGTTCTGAATAGAAGATTTTCCTTGAACTTTTCTTTGACCTCTGCTCTTTTCAGAGTTTCCTTGGTCATCACCTTTATCATCCTTTTTCTTCAGTTCATAAGTAGGTGAGCATTTCGACTTAACTACCTTCTCCCCCTTTTTGGCATTATCAGGAAGTAAGAGAGAAAGAAGAAGTTCAACTGAAGATTGGATTTCTTCCAATTGAGATTTCTGAGAAACTTGGTTAGCCAGGACCTCATCAATTTGGGCATGTTGCTTCTCTTGAATCTTCTCAATGGCTTCAATTTTCTCAAGAGTAGGTCTGATATATATGTTCTTGTCAAGCTTAAGTTGTAGATCTAGCTTATCAGCATGTTCCTTTAGTGTATCAACCTTTTCAAGAGTACAAGTATGTAGACCTTGAAGATGTTTTGTAGACAGAGCTGTGATCTTGAGTTGTGTCTTAAAAATCAGCATTTGTGAGCAGCTCCTTAGCGTTTGCAATATGCTCTGTCAGAACTTTAGAACATGGAATAAAATCGGATTCATTCCACTTCGTGGTCCACTCAACACCTCTGTGAGTATCCTCCCAATTAATAGGTGCTTCCTTTTCAACAAATTTCTTCACCAATTCTTCCTTGCCAAGAATAGGAACTGGATGCTCAGCAGAAACACTGTCATCAGAACTTGAGAAAGACTCATGTTGTTCTGATAGCTTAATAGTGTGTGAAGCAACTGGAGATTCAAGAATATCATCATCTAAATTCCGAGGATCAAAATTTATCTCCAGAGCTGGTGTCTTTGATGTAGATGGAGCTTCCAGATAAAGAACTTCAGGTATATTCAAATTATGAATATCTATTTCAGAATTTTCAGTTTGTTCTTTAGCATCATCTGTAGTTTTAATAGGAGAGACAGGAGGGGTAACAACTGTATCATTTGCAGTGTCTTTGGCTTGAGCTGGAAGGGCTTCAATGATAATTGGTTCTCGTAAGATCAGAGATTCCTAATCCCCTTCCTCAGTTTCTTCAGTATCTTCTGATGGAGCTTTAGCCAAATACCTCCTAGCCTTCATTTTCTTCAATTTCCTTTCCAATGAAGGAGTTGCTTCAGCAGCAACAGAACTTACAGATTTCTTTCTTTTCAAAGTATTATAACTTTGAGCTGTTGTTTCTTTCTGAGAAGTAACATTCTCAGCTTCATATATCACAGGTTCAGATGCATGAACCCGTGCTTCAATTCTTTCCTCAAATCATCAAAAATTGAATCAAAACATTAATCATATGATAAAGTTAAATATCGATAAAGTAAAGATTAACAAATTGCAATTAAAACATGCACAGTCATATAATTTGAGAAATAAAGACCAAATCTTGTAATTAAAGGAAATTTCATTAATATATCAGATGAGTGCATTTCGTGAAATTTATCAATTACATGCAAAAATTACAATATAGTCCTATTCTAAGATTCTTAACATCAACAGTCTTAGTCCTAGTCTAAGAAGCCTGATAAAGCTGACGATGAAGAGAAACGGATGGATGACAATTAATTCTTCTTCCTACTTTCAACAAAGAGAACATCAAGATGAATGATTTGCTCCTGTTGTTTAAGAATACTGAAGATGAACTTCTCTTTGGTAAGACATCAGATCATTTTTAATGTTGTTTGGAAGTTGAATCCAGATGTTGAATGGAATGTTGTTGATAGGATATGAAGTCGGAATTCCATTTCGAAAAATGGTCACAGTGTTTGTGCCATAGCAGTAAAACCAACTAAAATGTGCCATTGTTTGAGAGAAATGAAAAGATATGATTTTACTGGTGAATGATCAATCATTTAAATAGGCAATGGAATACCAAGGGACGCGAGGACTGTTTAACTATTGAGAGTAAAAATAATGATGCCTCATCTCCCTAGACCGGTGTGTACTAATAACAGTCAGTAAAAGGTTAAAGCAGGAGTTAATGGGCACGGTAAATAATTAACAATTACTGTGCACATGCAGTTTTTCAAGACATAAATGTTTACCACTAACCCAAAATGATTATGACTGTTCTTACCCAAATATATTCTGATTTAAATATGACTATTTCAGATTTTACCACAAATAAGTTAAGTAAAGAATAATTCCACGCAAGCATCAAAGATTCCATCAAGATTTAATACCACAACTTAACTTATATAAGATGTTAACAGTCATCAGAACATGGCTTCTGTACTCAGAAAGTGAATATCTTTTTCTGTAATTCTTCATACAAATACTGACTTGTTTTCTTCAGAGTTTAATCATCAGAACTTCCATCAGAACTTGTCCTCAGAATTTATGCAAATGACACTTAACTGTTTGTCAACAACAACTTAATCACCAGAGTAATTTTCATTATTCATATGGAGTGAAAGTGTGTGCATTCAGCAAAATATCAGATAAAGATTAAAGTCTGATAAACTTCAGTACGTCTTAGAAATAAGGCATAACTGAAAAAAATGCTTAAAATTTGTCATCAGTCATTATGTCTACTATAGAACAAATTTATGCAAGAGTCCGCCTCAACTATTTGTGCTCATTTTATGCATCTTTTGAAATTCCTTTTTTACAGTGGCTTCTCAGTGTCAGTGAGTCACGACTGCTTATCAGAATTTATGTTGTTATCAGAGTATTTCTCCAGTAATCATAGAATGTGAAAAGTCACCAAGAAAAAAAATTTGTTTTTCTAATGCATATTACTTAATACCAGCAATGCACTTGAATCTTCCCTTCCACATATTTACTTTAGATCTCAAAGGAGTACCTGACTTTTATTCTTTTCTTTTCTTTTGATAAGTGAGGCTTATCAGCACTTAGTTCATTCTTAAGATTTACTGACATCAGAATTTGACAGATAAGAAACAAGAATCTAGTTTGTGATTTAGTAATAAGATACACAAAGTAAACTTGACTAAGCTCAATATCAGAATCTGCTTGTGTTAATGAGTTTCCACGTAAACAACTAATTCAAACATGGGATTTCTAGTATGTTAAAGACTACTAGGTCAGTATCTAGCACAGTTATCCTCATTGGATTGAATAGTCACAGAACATTCAAAACACTTATCAGAGTATATAGATCCACATCAGATAACAATCAGCATTTAATGAATTTTCAAATTAAGGACAGATTATATATAGATAATACAATCTGTAAACACTGATCATAAAATCTGATGCATGAGAAGAAAAACTCAGCAAATTTAGAGAAAGAACCTGAAACCATTCCAAGTTCATTTACCAAACTTATTAAAGTAGCTTCACATAGAGGTTTTGTGAAGATATCTGCTAGCTGTTGATCTGTTGGAACAAAATGCAATTCCACTGTACCTTCATCCACATGTTCCTTTATGAAATGGTACCTAATGTTGATGTACTTTGTCATTGAATATTGAACTGGATTACCTGTCATAGCAATTGCACTTTGATTATCACAGTAAATAGGGATTTTAGAAAATTCTAACTCATAATCCAGTAACTGATTCTTCATCCAAAGAATCTGTGCACAACAGCTTCCTGCAGCAATATATTCTGCTTCTGCAGTTGATGTGGAAATTGACTTCTGTTTCTTGCTAAACCAAGAAACCAATTTGCCTCCAAGAAATTGACTAGCTAAAAGAGCTTTTAATGACTTATTATCTACTAATAATAAGAAGGTTATGTTAAGAACCCTCCGAATTCCTTTATCTGTCAAACAGGCCTTAATAACCTATGATCTAGTTACATACACTGCACTATATCCTAATGTCCAACCATCTGAACCTCAACCATCAGCACCTACCACCACTACCCAAACACCTCCAGCTTCTCAACCACAACCAAAATCTACCACCAGAACATCTTTCAAACCATCAACTCAATCATCTCAACCTGAATCATTAGCACATACTATCAGATCTTCATCTTCCATGCCAAAGAGGACAAAGTCTGTTCCTCAACCTCCACAAAAGAGAAGGAAGATGATTCTCAGATGTTAGGTCACACACACTATAGAAGGGCGTTGAATACAGTGTATAATACAATCAAATCGAATTAAGAACACAAGTATGTAACAAAGAATAATCTTATCAATAAAACAGTATTGCAATGGAACCGTTCTCTCTCAGTGATGAACAAATATCACGAGAGCTGCTAGGGTTACGATGAATAATATTCTCGATTATGATAACACATATAGTGTAAACCCTATGTCTGTGTTTATATACTACACAGTTACAAGATAATCTCTAATTGATATCGAATATAATTCGGTATCCTAAAATATATCAATTAGTTATCTTTTCCTCCAAATCTTCTATTCTTCATAGAATTCTTCTCCATGCATATATTTTCTTGTTTTAGTCTTGATCTTCTTTCCCTTCAATCAGCCGCCTTCCTTATCTGAAAGTCTTCTTAAGTCCTGATATTATCTCCTGATGAATATCTTCTGATATATTAAGTTCTGATAACTTAAGTTCTGAAATCTTAAGTTCTTACTTCAGTATAAGTACTGATTTTCAGTTAAGTCCTGATTTGTCCTGTTAGTTAAGATCTGAAAAACTAAACACAAATCATTATTAGACATGACAACACAAATATATCTAACAATCTCCCCCAACTTGTAAATTATCATAATATACAAGTTCAATAGATATTTGATGATGTCAAAAACATTAAGTACAAATGCATATGAGAATTTGACTAGATAACTACAACTCACAGTCCTTGTAGCTTTTACCATCCTTAAAGTCTGATATCAGCTTTAGCCTGTATATCCTTCGAAATTTAACAGTTGTAGTCCTCGACTTGGCTTCAGTGTTTGATCTCATGAATGTCAGGAGTTGTTCTGAGATAGTTCTTCAAAGAGTTCTCTCAGCATATTCAAGTTCATTTATCATCCTTCTTTTAGCATCTTTAAGTTCAACTGTATCAGCCCTGAGATCATTAATCTTTGCTTTCCTTATTTCCTGATCCAGTCTAATCAGATAACCTTTGTCAGACTCCATATTAAATTCAACACCCTTAATACCCAGAAAAGTAGTGATCTTGGCGGTATTAGGCTTCATCTCAACTAATTCACCATTGTGAGCTCTGTACTTTGGATAGTATGGTATGTCAGACTTTATAGAGTAAAGCTTCTTCTGTCTTTGAATATCAGATTTTAAGTAACTGGCAGCACCATCTGTTGACATGTTCTTCACTTGAAGTAGAAATAAAACATGTTGCAGTTTTTTATAATACTTCAGCCGAATTGCATCCTTTCTTATCTGAAATACTCTCCCATCTATCATAAAATAAAGCATTATGTCTTCTTTCAGCTTGGAGTTGTAAACCATCTGTACAGATTCCAATTGATTTAGTCATTCTGGAGTTGTCCCTAATCCTGGTTCAGAAAGAGATGTATAATCTGAGGTAGTGTTGTTTACTCTTTTCTCATCGGCATTACCCAGTCTTGTTTTATCTCTAGCTTCCTTCTCTTGGAGCAATCTACCCTTAAAAATGTTTGTTGAAGTCTTTATAGGTTGAGCAGATTGTTGAGCTTTAGTAAACCCAGGTAGTAGATGTGGCGCCCTCAAAACCCGGGTCAGAAGTTTGGGGTCCACACACACCTTATTTATAACCTGCTTATAAAAATAATAAAGATAATAATAATATATGCAGTGACCCTACTTACCAACTACCACGGACCGCAACAGGTTAAAGTATGCACACAAGCCAAACACACTAATATATTACAAACCGTTCAAATCCCAATTATTCAAACTCAAACTGAGTATTAAACTTTATTACAACTTTTACAAACTTAAATTATCCCAAAAGAAGCCTACTAGCTTAGCTCAAACAACCTGAACCCCTAGCTCTTGCGATGGACTGGGGATCCGCTGTACCAACTGGTTCCTTCTTAACTGGAAAAGAACAGAAACAATATCGCACAAATGAGCTAACTAGCTCAGCAAGTCACAGTGACAAAACTGAGAATAATGATCATCAGGTGAACATGATTATGATATCAAATGAATAATGGATTATGATTTAAAATTGGATACTATACTTTTAATTTAAAAATCAAGGTTAGGCTGCTGATCAGTCACGCACTAACCCCGAGCAAGGCACACATCATTGCTCTAACTACTGGATCCAAGGCACACATTGGCCTAACTTGACCATTATATGGTCTGACCACGAATCTGGTCCACAATTTTATAAAAAACAATCCAATTCTAACATAATAACAGAATAAGAAATAATAAACAATAACCATAATCATTAACAACAATAAGTGTTTAACAATGAAAGGGTTTCAATCCTTGTAAGGATCAATAAGATAATTTCAAAGCTTGGATGCTGGGTAATGAAAGAATTGGATAACAAAGGAATCAACGTTTCAGGGTTTCAAAGATTTGGGCTTTCAAAGCATAAAATACAATGGTTTGAAGGTATAAGCAATCTGGTTCTGTGTTTAATATTTAATGTGTATGTATTTGTGGAGTAGTAAGGTATATTTGAGGTTCGTGTTTGGGTATACAACAATCAATGGTATAGAAAGAATAAGGTTCATGGCTCAAGAATAATAACTGAAATCGGAATTTGGGTTTCCGTGCTTCAAAGCACTTGCAATATCAACAAGACTATCAAGTACTACAATATCTCGAGAAAAATTCAGAACACTTGCCAGGTATTAGCTTACTATCCTGCACTCACTTCCAATCACAATCGTCTTATTCCTCAACTACCTGTTTCCCTTTCCTACGTCTTGCCTCTTCTGCTCACATATCATAAGCATCTATCAATAATCAACTCAAATGATTCTATTCAACACATACTTCTATCTACCCTTCGTTTCAACCAAATCCGATTAACGGATTGAAAGTTATGCAATAATCAAGTCGCCGAATATATAAACCGATAGTCAATCAACAAGTCACGTATAACACATAATACATCACCAAATCAATGACATATCATTTATAAAGAAGTCTCAGGTCATAAATAGGCTTTCTGGTATTTAAAATGATTTTTAAAATATTTTTCGGAATTAAAACGGTCGTTGGATCAATTTCGGGTTAATAAACAGGGTTCGGTGGGCCAATTCTGGCTCCGAAACAATTTTAGAATAATTATTGAGCCTTAAAAATAATTTAGAATAATATTTTAAAGCTCGAAACTATTTTTCAGAATTTTTAAATCATTTTTAAATAATTAAATCTAATTAAATAATTAATTAAAATAAATTAATAATTAATTAAATCAATTAATAAATTAATTTTCGAATTAATTGACCAATTAATCAATTAAAAATTAACTGAAATTAATTAATTGATTAATTCAGATTTATTTTTGAATTAAAAATAATTTTCGGAACTAAAATAATAATTTTTAGAATTTTCATAAATTAAAAACAAATTTTTATAATAAAAATAAATAGGAAATATGATTTTTAAACATTTTTAAAACAGGAATCCTAAATTTGCAAACTTTGGAAACTTCAGGGACCAAACTGCATCGTTTTCAAAACTATAGGTACTAAACTGTAATTTTCCAGCCCAGTCGTCGGAAAATACAGGGGTGGCCGGAGAACACGTTCTCGGCGTCCTCACCCCACCAACACCTCCAGATCACATCTATATTTCACCAGGAACTCAACCATACCAACAAATCATTCTAATCATCCCTGAGTTGGCCGGAATTTGGCCGTGAAGTTTGCCAGTTTCCGGCGAATTTCGAAAAATTTCAAAAGACAACTCCCTTCTCTACAGACCTCGGTGATTCATGAAACTTATACGACTAGATTGCAAATTTCACAGAGAATATAATCCACTATATCACAACATCAATCTATTCCAGAATAAGAAACCCCCAAATTTCAATTAAGAACATTCATACGGGTTATAAACCCTAATTTTAAAATTCGAAAATCAAACTCAATTTTGAACATGTTATTGAACTCCAAATCAGACGTATAATATATCAAAATCACCAGGAAAACAAGCTCTACAACATGCAATCATCAAATCATACAAACAATCATCCGAACAAAAATTCATATTTTTAATAAATTTAATTCGAAAATAAATAAAATTATAGAAAATAAACCTTGATTTCTGTAGTAAAACAAAGCTCAGAATCTGGTAGAACACTTCAAATCCTTCGTTTTGGTTACTCAAGCTTTGAAAACAGAGATTGGTAACGCCTTCGTTTTGCTGTTTGATTCTTAGAACAGTTTATGTAATTAGGGTTTTTCTCTGAAAATTATAAAATTAATTATCTGCAAATGATTTTGATACGAAATAAAATACGGTAAAAGGCTATTTATAATTACGGAAAATTAGTATCCCGTTGGATCATTCCGGATATAAAACGGTACAGTTTATTTATAAAACTTGATCCAAACGGTATCGGTTTTCGGGATAATTATCCAAATCAGTACAATTTGTACTGCGGTCTTGGTCTCAGCGCCTGGTTACACATACTACGAAGTGATAATTGGGATAGTTTAATAGAAAGCTCCCGTTTATCGAAAATACGGGTTTTATTGATTTATCAGAACGAATATTGTATCGAAAATGTTGCGTCGGGACCCGCGCAAAACAAACCGTACGCCGGATCGAAAAAGTCGAAACATGGAATATGCTCGGAATATTACAATTCGGTTAGGAAGGAGTTCTCGGAAGAGTTTCGGGTTCCAAAAACGTAACAACGGGTGACGTCGGTTGGTTCCCGTTTTTATAAAATAGGTTTTAAATACTCGGAAAAAGATTTTAGAAATTTCATATGATTCTTATAAATCCATAAATCAACATAAAAATAATTAGGAAGATATGACAATTATCTATGTTTTATTTTGGACATATAAAAATTAAAATACTCAATTAATATTATTTTTGAATATCCAAGTACAGATAACACTTAACAATTAACTCACAGAATAGATACTGAATACACATAATAATTATTTAATAGTAAACAGAATCACACGATATATCCCGGATATTACATCCTTCCCCCCTTAAAAGGATTATGTCCTCAGAATCTCCTAAGAAAACAAATGAGGGTACTTTTCTCTCATATCACTTTCTAACTCCCAGGTTGACTCTTCAACCTTTGGGTTTCTCCATAATACTCTTACTAACTTTACCACTTTATTTCTCAATACTTTCTCTCTCTCCTCTAGAATCTCTATCGGACTCTCTACATATGATAAATCTACCTGAAGCTCTATTGGCTCATATTTTATTATATGCCTGGAGTCTGGATTATATTTCTTGAGCATCGATACATGAAAAACATTGTGAATATGCTCCATGTGTGGTGGTAACGCCAACTCGTAAGCTACTTTGCCAACGCGCTTTAGGATCTCAAAAGGTCCGACATATCTTGGACTCAGCTTTCCTTTCTTTCCAAACCTCGTTAGTCCTTTCCATGGTGATACTTTCAGTAATACCAAGGTTCCTTCTTAAAATTCCATATCTTTCCTTGACTGATCCGCATATTTCCTCTAACGATCTTGTGCGGCTATCAATCTCGTCTGGATAATTTCAACAATTTTCTTTGTCTGCTGTACCAGTTCAGGTCCAAGTATCTTGCGTTCTCCTACTTCGTCCCAATATATTGGAGATCTACATTTGCGTCCATAAAGGGCTTCATAGGGTGGCATCCCAATGCTGGCATGATAATTGTTGTTGTAAGCAAACTCTACCAGAGGTAAATGTTCGTCCCAACTTCCTTTGAAATCAATGGCACAAACACGCAACATGTCCTCGATTGTCTGGATCGTTCTTTCACTTTGGCCATCCGTCTGGGGTGATAGGCCGTACTCATATTCAGTCTTGTTCCCAAACATTCTTGAAAACTCTTCCAAAATCTTGAATTAAACCTTGGGTCTCGATCAGATACAATAGACACAGGAACTCCATGATGAACTACAATTTCCTTCAAGTACATATGGACCAACTTGTCGAGCGAAAATCTTTCATTTATAGGCTCGAAATGAGCTGACTTGGTAAGTCTATCCACTATAACCCAAATGGCATCATGATTAGCCCTTGTCCTTGGTAATCCAACTATGAAATCCATGGAAATATGTTCCCATTTCCACTCTGGAATCTCCAATGGCTGTAACAATCCACTTGGTCTCTGATGCTCTACTTTAACTCTCTGACAGGTATAACATTTGCTAATCCATTCCGCAATTTCCCTCTTCATGTCTGGCCACCAATAATTCTTCTTTAAATCTCTGTACATTTTGGTACTCCCTGGATGGATGGAATACCTTGAATTATGTGCCTCCTGTAAAATTTCATTTTTCAGCTCCGTCACTGGTGGAATCCAAATTCTAGATGAAAACCTCAGAATACCTTGATCATTCTTTTGCGTGCATAACTCTTCACCTACCAAACGATTTATATCTTGATCCATTACATCTTCCTGACATTTCTTTATTTTCTCAAATAATTGCGGTTGGAAAGTCATACTGTATACTTTCGCTTCCTCAGGCTTGCAAACTTTAATCTCCAATTCCAATTTCTGAAATTCCTTATATATATCTTCAGGTACTGATAACACATTCAACCTTTCCTTCCGACTCAATGCGTCTGCTACCATGTTCGCTTTACCGGGATGATAATTAATCGAGCAATCATAGTCTTTGATCAACTCTAACCATCTCCTTTGCCTCATATTAAGTTCCTTCTGTGTGAATATGTACTTTAAGCTTTTGTGATCCGTGAAAATCTCGCACTTTTCTCCATACAAATAATGTCTCCAAATCTTCAAAGCGAAAACTATGGCTGCTAGCTCCAAATCATGAGTAGGATACTTCTGTTCGTGTGGTTTCAATTGCCTTGACGCATACGCAATCACCTTTTCGTGCTGCATTAAAACACATCCTACTCCTTTGTGAGAAGCATCGCTATAAATTATGAAATTCCCTTGATCATCTGGAAGTGACAAAACAGGTGCCGTGATTAATTTACGCTTCAACTCCTGAAAACTTCCTTCACACTTGTCGTTCCATATAAACTTTTCATTCTTTCGTGTAAGCTTTGTCAATGGTGTTGCAATCCTTGAGAAATTCTGAATGAATCGTCAATAATATCCTGCCAATCCCAAGAAACTTCTTACCTCAGTGGGTGTTCTTGGTCTCTCCCAATTCGTAATTGCCTCGATCTTTGCCGGGTCCACTTTGATCCCTTCGTTACTGACTATGTGTCCTAAGAACTGAACTTCCTGTAGCCAAAACTCACACTTCGAGAATTTAGCATATAACTTCTTTTTCCTTAAAATCTCCAAAGTTGTCCTCAAATGTTCTGCATGACGCTCTTCCGTTTTTGAATAAATTAAAATATCGTCTATAAACACAATAACAAACTTATCCAAATACTCCATGAAAATTCTGTTCATCAGGTCCATAAACGCTGCCGGGGCATTGGTCAACCCAAAAGACATTACTAAAAATTCGTAATGTCCATACCTTGTTCTAAAAGCTGTCTTTGGTATATCTTCTGGCTTGATCTTCAGTTGATGATATCCTGATCTTAAATTAATTTTGGAGAAGTACTTGGCTCCCTTCAACTGGTCAAACAAATCATCAATTATGGGTAACGGATACTTGTTCTTGATTGTCAGCTTGTTGAGCTCCCTATAGTCGATGCACAGTCTCATGCTTCCATCTTTCTTCTTGACGAATAATACCGGGGCTCCCCACGGGGATACACTGGATCTGATTACTCCTTTCTCTAACAACTCCTGCAACTGCTTTGCTAGCTCTTTCATCTCAACAGGCGCCATTCTGTACGGGTCCTTGGATACTGGTTCTGTTCCAGGTGCTAAGTCGATCGCAAATTTAATTTCTCTATCTGGAGGAAGTCCTGGTAACTCATCAGGAAATACGTCTGGAAATTCATTCACAACTGGAATATCTTCAAGTTTTGTTGGTTCTTGACTTCTGTCAATCACATATGCCATGAAATGCTCACATCCTTGTCCTAGTAACTTCTTGGCTTGAATCATCGTTAAGAACTTCTTTACTTGCTTTTGACCCTTGAACGTTACTATCCTTTCGTTTGGCGTTTTCACCATTACCTTCTTACTTCGACAATCTATCTGGGCATCATGCCTAGATAACCAATCCATCCCTAATATAACGTCAAATTCTCCTAACTTAAATGGTATCAAATCTACACAAAACTTACTACCAGAAATCTCAATCTCACAATTCCCACAAACTTGATTAACAGTTACACGTTCTTGATTTGCTAATTCCACAGTCATTATTTCATTTAAACATTCAACTGGACAATTTGACTTACTAACAAAATCTTGTGAAATAAACGATCGAGTTGCTCCCGAATCTATTAACACTTTGGCACATAAAGAATTCACATTAAGCGTACCTACCATGACATCCGTATCCTGGATAGCATCTTTCACAGACATGTCAAAAACTCTAGCCCTTGGAGTCTCATTCACTGTTGGGGTAGATCCCATGATCCTCAATGTATTACTGACTGGGCTGGTGTCTTGCAATCCGTTGTCATATGTCCTGGCCTTCCACATTTAAAGCACGTAAATCCAATGGCTGGAACCTTTACTGCTGGATTCCGGATAGGTTGATCCTTGTTTGCTGGCTCTCTTGCTGGCTGATTTCGGCACTCCCTCGAATAGTGCCCTTTCTGGTTGCATTTGAAACATACCAAATTCAACTTATTACGAACTCATCCATGCTTCTTTCCACATACTTGACAATATGGAAAAGTTAGTCTCAACTGATTTGGCTGATTTGTATTAACTGGACGGTTGCTCTGGCCTCCGTCTCCTGCATTCTGTTTCCTGAAATTAAAATTTCTCCCTGGCTGAAACTTGCCCTTCTTCAAATTTGGAAACTTCCCTGGTTGTGACTGACCCTCACTTCCCTCAACTTTCCTTTTCTTGCTTTCTTTCTCTTTCTGGAACATCTCACTCTCTGTCTCTGTAATCATAGCCTTCTGTACTACTCCTGCATAGGTATCAAATTCAAAAATGGCTACCTTCCCTCTGATCCATGGTTTCAAACCTTGCTGAAATCTTTTAGCCTTCTTCCTGTTAGTATCCACATACGACGGTACATACCTTGACAATTCCTCAAACTTACCCTCATAATCTGTTACCGACATGTTCCCTTGCTTTAATTCTAAAAACTTCAGCTCCATTTGATCCTGAACAAACTGAGGAAAATAATTTTCTAAAAACAATTCCTTAAACCGTTCCCAAGTAATAACATCTGTACCTTCCAATGTCTTCACCATCTCCCACCAATAGGTGGCTTCATTCTTCAGATAGTAACTTGCAAACTCAACCTTATGTTCCTCCTTTACTTTCACTAAGGCAAATGCCTTCTCTATTTCCTTTAACCAAACATTTGCTTTAATTGGCTCTAAGGAACCCTTGAATTCTGGTGGGTTTTTTGCTTGAAAAGTTTTAAAAGTTACCTGAGGGTTGGTCTGTCTTTGTTGTTGTTGTGCCAGGTGAACTGTTTGTTGGGCCAAGATTTGAAGAATCTGGGCTATTGCGGGGGCCATAGGTCCTGGGTTCACATTCAGGTTTGTATCATCTTGGTTGTTGTTGTTGTTGGTTTCTTCATTCTGGGTGTTGGTGCGGGTATTTCTTCTAGGAGGCATTTTCTGTAAAGAATCAATCAACTTATTAGCTTTTGAATCAATCTTTTGCATAAAAGGACAGTTTTGTAAAACAGAAATATCTCTTTTTGAAAACAGTTGTAACTAAGTAAATTGCATGCTTCTTTACAGAATATATAAACAGATATGGAAAATAGGGTACATGGTATCACAGGGGTATAAATGGTGCAATAGATAAGGTAAGGTAAAACAGGTGCAATAAAGTAAATGACAGTGCTGGAAAGGAAAAAGGTACTGATATATATAGATCAAAAGTTTTAGGTAGTACAAGCGTAAAGACACTTCGGAAGTAAAAGCGAAAAGGGTACAACAACCTACTCACTAGTCAGCATAGCTAGTTTATAAATACAACTCAAAAGTCTACTGATACACACTACACATTGCTGTACATATTACATAACCATAACAACACTGCCCAGCATCTCCATCTCTGAATCTCTGACTCATGGCAAATCTGGACCTCCTATCTCCTCAAGCTCCTCTAAAACCCACTTATCCCACTCCACTAGGAAATCAGGGGTGATGTCCTCATGTGCCTGGAGCCTCTCCCTAAGTCGCATCTCACCACTCCCCATCTCTCTGGTATGCATGATATGCAATCACTCCTGGATCTGATCCTGTAGTAATCGCTGCTCCATAAGGCAAGCCTCAAACTGATGATATGGGACATGATAGGAAGAGAACTGGAAAGGTACTCTTGTGACTGAATGACTAGTAAAGCCTGAATCAGCAGGTGGGGGTCCTCTTGTAGGTGGCCTCATGCTTGGAGGTGGAATAGCCTGCAATGGAATGGGCTGCAACACAGGTGGAGGTAGTATAGCCAACACTGGTGGAACAACAGGACGTGGATCCGAAGACGGCACTCTAACTGAAGGCTCTGAGTGATCAGCTGATACGAGAATAAAAGAGTCGGCCATCGCTGCTATCTGAAATCATATCGCAATATCAGAATCTCGAACCATAACTGTGAATTATACTAATACCTGATATACCGAAGCACTCAACCTCTCGACGTTCTATTTTTTCTATTCCTCACTTCTAATCCTAACCCTCTACCCATTCCCATCAACCTAGGCTTGTGTCAGAAACTTATAACCTGTAGCTCTGATACCAAACCTGTGGCGCCCTCCAAACCCGGGTCAGAAGTTTGGGGTCCACACACACACCTTATTTATAACCTGCTTATAATAATAATAAAGATAATGATAATATATGCAGTGACCCTACTTACCAACTACCACGGACCGCAATAGGTTAAAGTATGCACATAAGCCAAACACACTAATATATTACAAACCGTTCAAATCCCAATCATTCAAACTCAAACTGAGTATTAAACTTTATTACATATTTTACAAACTTAAATTATCCCAAAAGAAGCCTACTAGCTTAGCTCAAACAACCTTGTTAGTCCCTTAACAATATAGCAAGAATTACAGAAGGGGGGTTGAATGGAATTCTTGAACCTTTTTCTTGAAATAAAAATGTTCAACTCGATTATGGATATATTTGTTTTGATTAGCACAATGCGGAATGTAAACTTGAATGAATCAAAACATAAGTAATTAAAAACAAGAGTCTTTAAAAACTTTCTGGTGGATTTAAACAATTCCACCAGAGATATATATAATATATCGAGAGGACTCTGTGTGCAGAAATGCTCACAGCTGCTTACAAAATAGAACTGCTGAGAATACAGGAAATGCTAAAGATTGTGCTTACAAAGATTTCTCTGTTTGTATGTTTCTCAGCTATCTCAGTTATTTTTCTATTTGCTACTCTCTTGGTTTATATATTACCAAGATTACAAAGTCAAAAGAACTGAACAAATATAAAATCTAACAGTGTTGATCTTTGCTACTTTTCGTCCTCTATTACCCAGTTAATGGGCTTCCACAATGTGTTTGTATCCAACTCGACGGCTGTGTGTCAGCTTTCACTGTTCAACTGATGTTTAAATCTTGATATGATCATCCGTCGACTTTCAGATCATCCGTCGATGACTTAATTGATCATCCGTCGACTGCTATGTTAAACATCCGTTGATAGTCATTTGATCATCCGTCGAAGCTTTGTTAATCATCCGTCGGTAGCTATTTTGGCACTTGACTTCATTTCACTTATACAGAATTACAAGACATTGCTTATGTACAGTTAATCAACCTATTCTGCATATCTAGTTAAAGTCAACATGACTTATATGCTACTACAGATTCTATACAAAGGTGCATACATCACTGTGCTACAAACTTATTATTACATAAGCTACTCACTCGATGGATAATAAGTTAATCATCCGTCGGGACTATAATGAGTTATCCGTCGAGACTAAAACCCTTATCCGTCGAGTGCTACATTATTTCACTAAGTAAAATCTACTTAGACATTTTGTTTAAGTGATCATCAAGTACACAACATATTCACAACAATCTCCCCCAATTTATGTCTATTGGAATTGTAGCCATAAATTAAGAGACACTTGATGATTACAAAACATCCTTAACATATATCTTTAAAGATAAGTAGATAAAACTGAAAGTGCTTCATTTTAAACAAAATGTACAAGGTTTGGCTCACAGTCAGTTCAAGATGCTCCTCTAGCCTGAGCAAATTTTTTTTCTAGTTTCTTGAAGGTCTGGATCTTCTTCCAAGCTTTCTGTTGTTTTCTTCAATTTGATTCTGGAGCTGCCTGTGGAATTCTAATTCATCAGATTCTGAGAGATCTAACATTTCTTGCATCTCCAAGAGAGTCTCATTGCTAGAGATACTCAATTGGTCTTCTAATCTGAAGAATCTTCTCACACCCTTGTCATCCATGAATTCCATCAGCCAGTAGGGCCTTAGATGCACTCTTCTCCCTGTGTATGGGATGATAAGAGTCTTGGGAAGTGCATCTTTGGCTCTAACACTCCTTAGCTCTTCAATCTTCTTCAATACTAAACTTCTTACAGTTATATTGAACCCAAAGTTTTTCTTGAAGGATGAATAGACTTTGATCAACACAACTTGGCTTTCTTGAAGTATCCTGTGAAGAGGCCACTGAATCTCCCTTCCTCCTTTGTACTTGAACACCAACCTTTCAGGTAGGTTTCTGTATGCATCAATTGCCCTTACCTCATCCAGCTCCTCCAGATAAAGGTTTAGATCTGTGAATTCTTTGATGTCACATAAGTACAAATAGTCTCCCCTGTTGACCTTGGGTTGAGCTTTGACTACTGACTTGGATTTGAGAGGTGACAACTTCACTTTCTTGACTGCCCTTGACTTTGTCCTTCTTGGCTTAGCAAGAATTGGCAAGTTGAAGTCAGGAATTGGTAATTTATCCCACTTTATTGGCTCATCCTTTGGCACAATAGCCTCTCCATGTATGTTCCTGTAGGGGTCCACCACCCTTATATTTTCAAATACCATGGAGGGCTTTGATGATTGAGTTTTAGCTTGAGTGGATTCCTTAGGAAATTGATCTTCCAATTCCTTGTCAACAATATCCAATTTCCTTTTTGTTCTTTTAGCCAGTTCTTTCTTTCTTGGGGATTTCTTCTGTTCTTCAATCTTCTTCTTTGATTCAGTAGCTTGAGATGGTTGAGAGGTAATTTGTTGAGAAGAATTCACAGCCTGTAGCTTGGCCAAGATAGCAAACTGTTCTTTCATTTGTTTAGACTTCTTTGCATCTAGAGCAGCTTGCCTCTTTTCCTACTTCAATCTGGCTTTTTCTTCTTCCTTTGCATGAGCAAATTGTGGATGTCCAGCTACCACACAAATTTCCTTCCCATTTCTGAATATCTTTGCAATTCTCTTTCTTGAGGCTGAATCAGCTGGATCTTTGTAGAAGACAATAGATCTTGACAGAAGCTTCTTTTCATCAGGCTTGGTTGTCTCATACACAGTATCCATAGGGTTCTTCAAAGATGACTTTGGATAGTTTGCCCTTGATTTAAGAATTATCTCAGCCTTTGTAGTCTTGATGCAGGAAGATTGTCCTTTCTCCAGATAGTTCATGCTCATCTCATTCACACTGATTGGCTTGACATGAGAGTGATGGATGGCTGACTGAACTGGTTCCTTGACTAATTCAAACTTTTTCTGTATGTCCTCATCAATCTTTTTCCAGCTGATCAGAGTCAACTTTCCTATATCAACATCTTTCAAATTTTCTGCTGCTGCATTGATAAGATCTATACCATCTACAACTGGTGGCTTGGAGATAGTAATTGAAGGTACAATTACTTTGCTGATTTGAACTATAAGTTTCTCCCCCTCAGTTGGTCCTTTCTTCCCCTTACTTGATTCTCTCTCACTCAATGCACTCTCCTCTCTCAGTCCTAAGAGTGATTGTATTACCACTAAATCTTCTGCACTTGAAATTATTGAAGTTTGAAGTTGTGCAGAGACACTCGACGGATAAGTGATATCCGTCGGGTGAGTGGTAAAGCTATCTGACTGGATAACTGCTGTTAAGCTTATCCGTCGGGATACAATCACTACTCGACGGATGAGCAATATCCATCAAGAGAGTAGAAATGAATTAGGTGGGAAGAGAAACTATTGTTGACTCTGTGTTGATTGAAGTTATTTGAGGCACAGATGTCACAATATAATCAGAAAGAATTGGCAAGTGAGCCAACAAATCATCTAAAAGATGATGCTCACTTGCACTAGATTTTGGCTTCCCCAACAGAGTTAAAGAAGGGGAATCAGGAATTGAAGTGTTTATCATGTCCACTTCCAGTGAGTTAGTTGGTGAGTATTGTGTTTCAGTGGCTTCTATAATGAGAGATTTTGGTTGTGACTCCACATTTATTGGAGCCACATCAATCTGAATTTGAGAAGGTGCAGGGACTGTGTCTTTAGCACCAGTTTGCACTAAGTGTGTGCCCTGTGCATCCCCAGTTGTTTTGGATTTCTTCTTTCTAGTGTAAGTTTGGGGTGAGCTTGTGTCCCTAACCCTCTTGGCCTGTGCTCTTGGATGAGAGCTTTGTTCAATAGCCACATCCTTTTGGGAGGATGCAGCTAGAAGTGAGCTTTTGTCCTTTTTAAGCACTACAGTTTGTTGGGAAACTGCAGTGTGGCTAGGTTGGGATTCACTCAACTCTCCAACCTTATCCTTGGGGTTTTTTTGATGTTCACCCCTTCCCTCACCTATCTTACCCTCCTTCACACTCCGGCTTTGGTAGATTTTTCAACTGGTACCTTTTGAGAGATACCAGAGGGGGCTTTCTTTGATTTAGGATTTAGAAATTGCAGTTGTTTTGGAAGCATTGGTAGGCAACTGTTTGGTCATAGTCACAGTTGCCATAGCTATGCCTGAAATCAAAGAAATAGAAGAGATTGGAATAGTTGAGGGTATGGATGAACTTACCTCACTTACCTGAGGTGTCAGCATTACAGGAAAATAGAACATTGGCACATCCCTGTGATGGTTGGCTCTGTTCAAGTCTGCAATGATTCTTCTCTCTTGAACCCAACAAGCTAATTTGTTGTTCGGGTTCTCAAGCAAAATCTCTTGACAAAGATGGTTAGCCAAAAGCATAAAAAATCTAGCATAGTAAACATTCTTTCCTCATTTGGCTAAGTCACCTAATTTAAAACCTAACTCATACACAATAAGGTCACTGAAATTGTAAAATTTGTCTGTAACTAGCATGTATAGCATGTTAAGCATGGAAATGTTCACAGAATCAAAATTACTGATTTTTCCAGAAAAGACTTTAATTACAACATCACAAATGTAACTCCATTCCTTCCTAAGACCTAGTCTTCTAATGTCACTTAGTTTTGTAGTAGGAAGTGCATAATGAATGGAATTGAGCATATTGACAATATCAGTGTCAGTGTGTGGTGCAGTTACATTATCATCAGGAATCTTGAAACATGCTTTTATTACATCACTATTGATACAGAATTCATTACCTTTGATGGTCAGAGTGATGGTTTTGTCAGTAGAGTTGTAGATTGCTATTGTCCACATCTCTTCAACAACTTCACAATAAATTGTGGGTGATTCCAGCATGGCAAAACTTAACTTGCAGTTCTTCACGAAGTCCATCATCTTATGATAGTCTTCTGATTGCTGAATACCCTTATTGATCAAAGCAGTGAAGTTGTTCTTTTCATATATGAACCCAGTCTGTGACATGATCTTTACTACGGGTGCCATTGTTAGAGAAGAAAAACATGAAGAGAAAGAGGATTTTTACTTGAGAGAGAATGAAATAACACAGTTGAATTTGAGAATGATAAAAGAAAATGATTAGAATGAAATAAGCTTTTATACTTTACTCAAAATCAACGGATAAAAATTATAAAGAGAAGTAAATTACCCAATAGAAATTGCCTAAAATAGTCGTTTTAAAATAAACTGTAAAAATTCCACCCATTATTCGTCGTGTAATGCTTACAAACTGTAAGTATCCTCGATGGATAATGTTCAGGGAATTAACGGTTAAGATTTAGATACTTCGACGGATGAGGATAAAGTGTTATCCGTCGAGCTTTAAAATATTCCAGAGAAGTAATTGATTTTTATTTACAATTTGTATATCGACGGATGACTCAACCCGATGGATAATGGTCATCCGTCGGGATGCAAATTTTGACTTAGCCAAAATTTCATCCAAGACTAAAAATCAGCTAAATTTCTGGCTACTTTTCAACTTGCAATTAAATTCAGATAAATTCAAGAGTAATTAAGCATACCTGTAATATCCGGGATATATCGTGTAATTATTTTTGCTATTATATAATTATTATGTGTGTTCAGTATCTATTCTGTGAGCTAATTGTTAAGTGTTATCTGTACTTGAATATTCAAAAATAATATTAATTGAGTATTTTAATTTTTATATGTCCAAAATAAAATATAGATAATTGTCATATCTTCCTAATTATTTTTATGTTGGTTTATGGATTTATAAGAATCATATGAAATTTCTAAAATCTTTTTCCGGGTAATTAAAATCTATTTTATAAAAACAACCGACGTCAACCGTTGTTACGTTTTTGGAACCCGAAACTCTTTCGAGAACTCCTTCCTAACCTAATTGTAATATTCCGAGCATATTCCATGTTTCGACTTTTTCGATCCGGCGTACGGTTTGTCCTGCGCGGGTCCCGGCGGAACATTTTCGATACAATATTCGTTTCTGTAAATCAATAAAACCCGTATTTTCGATAAACGGGAGCTTTTTATTAAACTATCCCAATTATCACTTCGTAATACGTGTAACAAGGCGCTGAGATCAAGACCGCAGTACAAATTGTAGTGATTTGGATAATTATCCCGAAAACCGATACCGTTTGGATCAGTTTTTACAAATAAACGTACCGTTTTATATCGGGAATGATCCAACGGGATACTAATTTTCCGTAATTATAAATAGCCTTTTACCGTATTTTATTTCGTATCAAAATCATTTGCAGACAGATAATTATATAATTTTCAGAGAAAAGCCCTAATTACATAAACTGTTCTAAGAATCAAACAGCAAAACGAAGGCGTTACCGGTCTCTGTTTTCAAAGCTTGAGTAACCAAAACGAAGGATTTGAGGTATTCTATCAGATTTTGAGCTTTGTTTCACTGCAGAAATCAAGGTTATTTTTCTAAAAATTTATTTATTTTCGAATTTATTTTATTAAAAATATGAATTTTTGTTCGGATGATTGTTAGTATGATTTGATGATTGCATGTTGTAGAGCTTGTTTTCCTGATGATTTTCATATGTCATACGTCTGATTTGGAGTTCAATAACATGCTCAAAAGTGGGTTTAATTTTCGAATTTCAAAATTAGGGTTTATAACCCGTATGAATGTTCTTAATTGAAATTTGGGGGTTTCTTATTCTGTGATAGATTGATGTTGTGTTATAGTGGGTTGTGTTCTCTGTGAAATTTGCAATCTAGTCGTATAAGTTTCATGAACCAACGAGGTCTGTAGAGAAGGGAGTTGTGTTTTGAAGTTTTCCGATGTTCGCCGGAAACTGGAAAACTTCACGGCCAAATTCCGGCCAACTCAGGGATTGTTAGGTTGTTTTGATTGCATGATTGTATTCCTGGTAATTTGTAGATGTGATCTGGAGCTTGTGGTAATGTGAGGAGATCGGAATCGTGTTCTCCGGCGAACCCGACTGTTTTCCGGCGACGGGGTGTAAAATTGCAGTTTGGTCCCTGGACTTTTGGGGACGATACAGTTAAGTCCCTGAAGTTTCCAGACTTTGCAAATTTAGGATTCCTGTTTATAAAATGTTTAAAAATCATATTTCCTATTTATTTTTATTAAAAAAATTCATTTTTAATTTTTGAAAATTCTAAAAATTATTATTTTAATTCTGAAAATTATTTTTAATTCACAAATATATCTAAATTAATTAGTTAATTAATTTCAGTTAATTTATAATTGATTAATTGGTCAATTAATTCGAAAATTAATTGATTAATTGATTTAATTAATTATTAATTGATTTTAATTAGTTATTTAATTAGATTTAATTATTTAAAAATGATTTAAAAATTCTGAAAAATAGTTTCGAGCTTTAAAATATTATTCTAAATTATTTCAAAGGCTCGATAATTATTCTAAAATTATTTCGGAGCTAGAATGGGCCAACCGAACCCTGTTTATTAACCCGAAATTGATCCAACGACCCGTTTTAATTCCGAAAAATGTTTTAAAAATCATTTTAAATACCAGAAAGCCTATTTATGACCCGAAACTTCTTTATAAATAATATATCATTGATCACGTGATGTATTATGTGCTACATATGATTTGTTAATTGACTATCGGTCTATATATTCGGTGTTTACTTGATTATTGCATAACTTTCAATCCGTTAATCGAATTTGGGTAAAATGAAGGGTAGATAGAAGTATGTGTTGAATAGAATTCCATGAGTAAATTATTGATAGATGCTTATGATATGTGAGCAGAAGAGGCAAGACGTAGGAACGGGAAACAGGTAGTTGAGGAGTAAAACGGTTGTGATTGGAAGCGAGTATAGTGTAGTAAGCTAATACCAGGCAAGTGTTCTGAACTTTCTCGAGATATTGTAGTACTTGATAATCCTGTGATATTGCAAGTGCTTTGAAGCACAGAAACCTAAATCCTGATTTCAGTTATTGTCCTTGAGCCATGAATCATATTCTTTCTAATCCATTGATTATTGTATACCCAAACAAGAACCACAAATCTACGATACTACTCTACAAATACATACAAACTAAATACCAAACATTGAGATGAACTATTATATACTCAACCCATGATATCTTATACTTTGAAAGATTGAATCCTTGAAACCTTGAAACGTTGATTCCTTTGTTATCCAATTCTTTCATTACCCAGCATTCAAGCTTTTAAATTGCCTTATTGATCCTTACAAGGATTGAAACCCCTTCATTATTAAACATTTATTGTTGTTAATGATTTCGGTTATTGTTTACTATTGCATATTCTGTTATTATGTTAGAATTGGATTGTTTTTATAAAATTGTGGACCAGATTTGTGGTCAGACCATATAATGGTCAAGTTAGGCCAATGTGTGCCTTGGATCCAGTAGTTAGAGCAATGCTGTGTGCCTTGCTCGGGGTTAGTGCGTGACTGATCAGTAGCCTAACCTTGGTTTTTAAAGTTAAAGTATAATATCCAATTCTAAATCATAATCCATTGTTCACTTGATATCATAAACATATTCACTTGATGATCATTATTCTCAGTTTTGTCATTGTGACTTGCTGAGCTAGTTAGCTCATTCGTGCGATGTTGTTTATATTCTTTCCAGTTAAAAAGGAACCAGTTGGTAAAGAGGATCCCCAGTCCAGCGCGAGAGCTAGGGGTTCAGGTTGAGAAAGCTGAGCTAGTAGGCTTCTTTTGGAATAATTTAAGTTTGTAAAAGTTTGTAATAATGTTTAATACTCAGTTTGAATTTGAAATAGTTGGGATTTGAACGGTTTGTAATATATTAGTGTGTTTGGCTTGTGTGCATACTTTAACCTGTTGCGGTCCGTGGTGATTGGTAAATAGGGTCATTGTATATATTATTATTATCTTTATTATTGCTATAAGCAGGTTATAATTAAGGTGTGTGTGTGGACCCCAAACTTCTGACCGGGGTTTGGAGGGCGCCACAGGTTTGGTATCAGAGCCACAGGTTATAAGTCACTGACACAAGCCTAGGTTGACGGGAATGGGTAGAGGGATAGGATTAGAAGTAAGGTATAGGATGATAGAACGTCGAGAGGTTGAGTGTTATGGTATAACCGGTATTAGTATAGTTTGCGTCGTGGTACGAGATTCTTATATTACGATATGATTTCAGATAGCAGAGATGGCCGACTCTTTTATTCCCGTATCAGCTGATCACTTAGAGCCTTCAGTTGGAGCACCAGCATCGGATCCACGTCCTGTTATTCCACCAGCATTGGCTATTCTACCTCCACCGGTGTTGCAGCCCGTACCATTGCAGGCTATTCCACCTCCAGGCATGAGGCCACCTGTCAGAGGACCCCCACCAGCTGAGTCAGATTCCACTGGGCATTCAGTAGCGAGTGCCCCATTCCAGTCTACATTGCCCCCAGTTCCTTATTACCGGTATGAGGCTCTTCTATTGGAGCGTGATTCCTTGTTCGCTCAGATTAGAGAGTTACAGCATATCATTAGGACTACAGATGTTGATCGTGGTGTGAGGGAGCTTCGAGAGGAGATTCATGTGACACGGAGGGTTCTTGAGGCTAGGCTACATGGAGCTACACTACCTGGCAGAGGCCCTGATGCACTGCTGGGCTGGGCTACTGAGGTAATGGAGGACTTTGAGAGGCTGGCAGGACCAGAGTTTCCTTGGAGCTGAGTTAGAGATTTTGAGATGGAGATGCTGAGCAGTGTTGTTATGGTTATGTAGTATGGATAGTAGTGTGTAGTGTGTATCAGTAGACTTTTGAGTTGTATTTATAGACTAACGATGCTGACTAGTGAGTAGGTTGTTGTACCCTTTTTGCTTTTACTTTCGAAGCGTCTTTACGCTTGTACTACCTAAAACTTTTGATTTATATATCAGTACCTTTTCCTTTCCAACACTGTCATTTATTTTATTTTATTGCACCTGTTTTACTTTACCTTATTTATTGTACCAGTATATCCTGTGATACCATGTACCCTGTTTTCCATAACTGTTTATATTCTGTAAAGAAGCATACAATTTACTTAGTTACAACTGTTTTCAAAAAAAAAAAAAGAGATATTTCTATTTTACAAAACTTTTCTTTTATACAAAGATTTGATTCAAAAGCTAAATAAATTGATTGATTCTTTACAGAAAATGCCTCCCAGAAGAAATACCCGCACCAACACCCAGAATGAAGAAACCAACAACAACAACAATAACAACCAAAATGATATAAACCAGAATGTGAACCCAGGACCCATGGACCCAGCAATAGCCCAGATTCTTCAAATCTTGGCCCAACAAACATTTCACCTAGCACAACAACAGCAAAGACAGACCAATCCCTAGGTAACTTTCAAAACTTTTCAGGCAGTAAACCCACCAGAATTCAAGGGTTCCTTAGAGCTAATTGAAGCAAATGTGTGGTTAAAGGAAATAGAGAAGGCTTTTGCCTTGGTAAAAGTGAAAGAGGAGCAGAAGGTTGAATTTGCAAGTTACTATTTGAAAAATGAGGCCACCTATTGGTGGGAAATGGTGAAAACATTGGAAAGTACAGATGTTATTACTTGGGAAAGGTTTAAGGAATTGTTTTTAGAAAAGTATTTTCCTCAGTTTGTTCAGGATCAAATAGAGCTGAAGTTTTTAGAATTAAAGCAAGGGAACATGTCGGTAACAGATTATGAGGGGAAGTTTGAGGAATTGTCAAGGTATGTGTCGTCGTATGTTGATACTGATAGAAAGAAAGCTAAGAGATTCCAGCAAGGCTTGAAGCCATGGATCAGAGGGAAGGTAGCTATTTTTGAATTGGATACCTATGTCGGGGTTGTACAGAAAGCTATGATCGTAGAGACAGAGAGTGAGATGTTCCAGAAAGAAAAGGAAAGCAAGAAAAGGAAAGTTGAGGGAAGTGAGGGTCAGTCACAAACAGGGAAGTTTCCAAATTTTAAGAAGGGCAAGTTTCAGCCAGGGAGAAATTTTAATTTCAGGAGACAAAATGTACGAGACGGAGGCCAGGGCAATCGTTCAGCTAATGTGAATCAGCCGAATCAGTTGAGATTAACTTTTCCAGATTATCAAGTATGTGGAAAGAAGCATGGAGGAGTTTGTAACAAGTTGAATGTGGTATGTTTTAAATGCAACCAGAAAGGGCACTACTCGAGGGAGTGCCGAAATCAGCCAGCAAGAGAGCCAGCAAATAAGGATCAGCCTATCCTGGAATCCAGCAGTGAAGGTTCCAGCCATTGGATTTATATGCTTTAAATGTGGGAAGCCAGGACATATGGCCAGGGATTGCAAGAGACCAGCCCCAGTCAGTAATGCATTAAGGATTATGGGATCTACCCCAATAGTGAATGAGACTCCGAGGGCTAGAGTTTTTGACATGTCGGTGAAGGATGCGATCCAGGATACGGATGTCGTGGCAGGTACGCTTAATGTGAATTCTTTATGTGCCAAAGTGTTAATAGATTCGGGAGCAACTCGATCGTTTGTTTCACAAGATTTTGTTAGTAAGTTAAATTATCCAGTTGGGTATTTAAATGAAATAATGACTGTGGAATTAGCAAATCAAGAACGTGTAACTGTTAATCAAGTTTGTGGGAATTGTGAGATTGAGATTTCTGGTAGTAAGTTTTGTGTAGATTTGATACCGTTTAAGTTAGGAGAATTTGACGTTATATTAGGAATGGATTGGTTATCTAAGCATGATGCTCAGATAGATTGTCGAAATAAGAAAGTAATGGTAAAAATGCCAGACGAAAGAATAGTATCGTTCAAGGGACAGAAGCAGGTAAAGAAGTTCTTAACGATGATTCAAGCTAAGAAGTTACTACGACAAGGAGGTGAGCATTTCGTAGCATATGTGATCGACAGAAATCAGGAGCCAGCAAAACTTGAAAATATTCCAGTTGTGATGGAATTTCCAGACGTATTTCCCGATGAGTTACCAGGACTTCCTCCAGATAGAGAAATTGAATTTGCAATTGATTTAGCACCTGGAACCGAACCAGTATCCAAGGCCCCATATAGAATGGCGCCCGTTGAGATGAAAGAATTAGCAAAACAATTGCGAGAGCTATTAGAGAAAGGAGTAATTAGACCCAGCGTATCCCCGTGGGGTGCACCGGTATTATTTGTTAAGAAGAAAGATGGAAGCATGAGACTGTGCATCGACTATAGGGAGCTCAATAAGTTGACGATCAAGTATCCGTTACCCAGAATTGATGATTTGTTTGACCAATTGAAGGGAGCCAAGTATTTCTCCAAAATCGATTTAAGATCGGGATATCATCAACTAAAGATCAAACCAGAAGATATACCAAAGACAGCTTTCAGAACAAGGTATGGGCATTATGAGTTTTTAGTGATGTCTTTTGGATTGACTAACGCCCCAGCAGCGTTTATGGACCTGATGAACAGAATTTTCAAAGAATATTTGGACAAGTTCGTTATAGTATTTATAGATGATATTTTGATCTATTCAAAGACGGAGGAGGATCATGCGGAACATTTAAGGACAGCTTTGGAGATTTTAAGGAAAAATAAGTTATATGCTAAATTGTCGAAGTGTGAGTTTTGGCTACAGGAAGTTCAGTTCTTAGGACACATAGTCAGTAACGAAGGGATCAAAGTGGACCCGGCAAAGATTGAGGCAATTACGAATTGGAAAAGACCGAGAACACCCACTGAGGTAAGAAGTTTCTTGGGATTGGCAGGATATTATCGACGATTCATTCGGAATTTCTCAAGAATTGCAACACCATTGACAAAGCTTACACGAAAGAATGAAAAGTTTATATGGAATAACAAGTGCGAAGGAAGTTTTCAGGAATTGAAGCAGAGATTAATCACAACACCTGTTTTGTCACTTCCAGACTGATAGGGATAAATAAATCCTGATAATGGGCTGCTGGACCCAATAAGAAGGTGTTTGATATTCAGACCAGAAAGGTTAAGCCTGATGGACCAGATCAGGTCTAGTCGAATAAAAAAGGCCCAAAAGCCCTGATTATTAATTAATTTCGTAATTAATTAATAAGGGAAAAATCAGCTGTTGAGAAGAGTCCTGATAAGGATATAAATCCTTATAGATAAGCCTCAAGGGGACCTAAAAGGATAAGGAATCAGTTTCCTACTATCTAGGACTCCAAAGTCCATTCTAATTATGAGACTTGCCCACCAAGTCTCCTATACCAAGTCCAATTCAAGGACCACCAACATCTATATAAGGGGTCTCACCCCACAAATCAGAACTACATTTTTTGACTTGATCCTTGGCAATCAGCAAGGTACGTAGGCATCTTGTTAAGGCAGATTGAGTCACGAAAAATAAGAGCAGTCAAATCGAGCCTTGGAGCTCACGTTCCTTAGTATTAAATACAGCAATTATATATAGTAGTTTTAATCCATAACATTTGGCGCCGTCTGTGGGAATAACGGAACAACAACCATGGCGAGAACACGGAGAACAACCAGCACTCTGGAGGAGGGAACACCATCAGGGACAACCCAGGTGATTTCATCAACCGTGGAGGTTCCTCCCCATTCAACTTATGCATCTACTCAGGGGGAAGCCCAGACAGGGGCAACTCATCCTCAGCCACAAGGGACAACTCCCCCGACTATTCAAGGTACGAATCCTCAAGTTCAACAAATACATATACCTGTGAATTCTCGACCCGTCGGGTATGAATATTCAACTATTGTTACTACTAACCCCCCTTATGGGATGCCCCTTCACCCTGAGGTTGGAGGAAGTGGATATGCTGGGCGAAGCGAAGCACGAGGGCGGTCGCCCCCCTATATACGAGGTTTGGATCCTATCCCTGAGGATCGGGAATTTTCTGGTCCATACACTGAGAGAGACTCCGAATCTTCGGATGATGAAGTGGCCCCGAGAAGGAGGCGTCCTGGAAAAGAGCCAATGGTCGATGGAAGGCAACGCCCCCAAAGCACCCCAGGGGTGAATCCCCAAGAAGTGCAGGAAAAGATCAGGGCTCATGAGGCTGAAATCCAAAGGCTGAGGCGTGATTTGGAGGCTCACCAAGCCACCAGACCCCACATACCTCCTAGGGGGAGAAATCCTCCTCCTATCATAGACCTGGATGGTCCGGTAAGAAGAAGGGCTGCTGTCCCAAGAACTGATCCAAGCAATCTCCTTCCCCTTGGAGATCCTGATGATCCAACTCCACCCTTCACAGAAGAGATAATGAATGCCCATATCTCAAGAAAATTCAAGATGCCCACTATCAAAGCCTATGATGGCACGGGAGACCCCGCTAATCATGTTAGGACATTCTCTAATGCACTGCTGCTGCAACCCGTGAATGATGCTATAAAATGTCGGGCCTTCCCTCAAACCCTGTCGGGTATGGCTCAAAGATGGTACAGTCGCCTACCCCCAAATTCTATTGGATCATTCAGAGAATTAAGTCAGGCTTTTATTAAGCAATTCATCAGTGGAAGAGTCCATGAGAAAAGTTCAGCATCTCTTATGAGTCTTGTGCAGGGAGCTAAAGAATCCTTAAGAGATTACCTAAATCGTTTTACAAAGGAGGCTTTAAAAGTCCCAGACCTTGATGATAAGGTAGCCATGATAGCACTGCAACAAGGAACTAGGGATGAGTTTTTCAAGATGTCTTTGGCCAAACGACCCCCTGAGAGCATGTTGCAGCTCCAAGAGAGGGCAGGGAAGTATATCAAGGTTGAAGAAAGTATGAGGAAGACCGTAGTAAGTAATGAGCCCACTGGAGGCAAGAAACGAAAAACTGATTTGGAGTATATCGCTAAGGATAAATATCCTAGAACTGAACAAAACCCTGATTCAACCCCCAAGAAGGGAGGACATGGGCAAAAGTTCACTGAATACGCTAAGCTGAATGCTCCCAGAAGTCAGATTTTGATGGAGATTGAGAAAGACAGAGATATTCGTTGGCCTAAGCCCTTGAAGGCTGATCCCGCCAAGCTAGATAAGGGCAAGTATTGCAGGTTTCACAAAGATGTTGGCCATGACACCGATGAGTGTAGGCAGTTGAAAGATGAAATTGAGTTTTTGATTCGAAAAGGAAGATTGAACAAGTATACTGGAGATGGAGGAGACAGAAATAATAATGGAAGGAAGAACTTTGAAGATCGTAGGAGGGACCAAGATGATCAGGGGCGGAATCCCCAACTTAGAGGACCAGTTATAAACACCATTTATGGAGGGCCGAGACCTCGAGGGCCTGTGATAAACACGATCTTTGGAGGTCCAACTGCTGCTGGATTGTCCAAAAATTCCAGAAAGGCATATACTAGAGAGGTTATGCATATTGTTGGAGAAGCCCCGAAGAGGGCCAGGACAGAAGTAACATTGGCTTTTGATGATTCCGACCTAGAGGGTGTGAAGTTTCCCCATGACGACCCGCTGGTCATAACGCCGATAATAGGAAATAGCCCGGTTAAGAGGGTCCTTGTGGATAATGGTGCTTCTGTGGATATCTTGCTCCACGACACCTTTCTAAGGATGGGGTATAACGACTCCCAGTTGACACCAACCGACATGCCGATATATGGATTTGCTGGAGTAGAATGTCCTGTGGAAGGGATAATTAAATTGCCAACCACCATAGGTACGGAGCCAAGGCAAGCAACGCAGATGCTGGATTTTGTGGTGGTAAAGGCTAGTTCAACTTATAATGCTATCATGGGGAGAACAGGGATACATGCCTTCAAGGCAGTCCCCTCTTCCTACCATTCAGTCATGAAGTTTCCCACCCGAAATGGGATTGGAGAAGAGAGAGGAGATCAAAAAATGGCTAGAAGCTGTTATGTGGCCTCTTTGAGGGCAGATGGAGTCGGGGGGCAGGTTCTTCCTATTGAAGATATGGATGTTCGAGAAAATGATGAGAATAGAGGAAGGCCAGCAGAAGAATTGGTTTCGGTTCCTTTAGATCCCAAGAATCCTGAGAGGATGACTTTCATTGGAGCAATATTAGAGGAGCCCCTTAGAGGGAAGTTAGTGAAATTTTTGCAAGAAAATAGTGATGTGTTTGCATGGTCAGCAGCTGATATGCCAGGCATAGACCCGGAGTTAATTACCCACAAGTTAAACGTGGATCCAAGCCGGAAGACAGTGAAACAAAAGAAAAGAAATTTTGCCCCGGAAAGACAAGAGGCTATAAA
This sequence comes from Apium graveolens, assembly GCF_009905375.1. Taxonomy (NCBI): domain Eukaryota; kingdom Viridiplantae; phylum Streptophyta; class Magnoliopsida; order Apiales; family Apiaceae; genus Apium; species Apium graveolens. The sequence continues at coordinate 235,115,607 of NC_133648.1, read as the reverse complement.
GCAGGAAGTGGAAAAGCTCTTAGAGGCTGGTTTCATTGAGGAGATTCAATTTCCGGAGTGGTTAGCAAACCCTGTAATGGTGAAGAAGGCTAATGGAAAGTGGAGGATGTGTATAGACTTCACCGATCTGAATGATGCATGCCCCAAAGACTGTTTTCCGCTGCCTAGAATTGATACTTTGATTGATGCCACCGCTGGACATGAGATGCTGAGTTTCATGGATGGGTTTAGCGGATACAACCAGATCAAAATGCATAAGGATGACATTCCAAAGGTATCATTTATCACTGACTTTGGTGTTTATTGTTATCTTGTTATGGCGTTTGGTCTCAAGAATGCAGGAGCCACCTATCAAAGGTTGGTGAATAAAATTTTTAAGGATCTTATTGGGAAGACTATGGAAGTCTATGTTGATGACATGCTAGTCAAGAGTCTAGTAAAGACTGATCATATAACCCATTTGAGGGAAGCTTTTGAGGTCCTGAGGTACCACAAGATGATGTTGAATCCCACGAAGTGTGCTTTCGGAGTAGGATCTGGAAAATTCTTGGGATTGATGGTCTCAAAGAGGGGAATTGAGGCTAACCCCGATAAAATAAAGGCAATCCTGGACATGGAGCCCCCAAAAACTGTCAAGGATGTTCAGAAACTCACAGGAAGGGTTGCTGCGCTAGGACGATTCATCTCCAAGTCAGGAGACAAGTGCTTGTCATTCTTCAAGTCATTAAAGAACATTAAAGACTTTGTATGGAGTGAGGAAAATCAGAAGGCATTTGAAGAGTTAAAGAAGTATATGGGCCAGGCCCCGTTGTTGGCCAAGCCAGTTCTGGGTGAAGTTTTATTCTTGTACTTGGCTGTTTCAGAAAGCGCCTTGAGCGCGGTGTTGGTTAAGGAGGAACTGAAAGTCCAGAAACCCGTATACTATGTCAGCAAAATTTTGCATGGTGCTGAGTTGAATTATTCAGCCATTGAGAAATTCGCTTTAGCCTTGGTAATGGCTTCAAGAAAGCTGCGTCCTTATTTTCAAGCTCACCAAATTGAAGTGCTAACTAAATCAGCCACTGAGAAATATCATTCACAGTCCCAAGGCAAGTGGGAGACTGATTAAGTGGGCAATAGAGTTGGGAGAGTTCGATCTCAAGTATAAGCCACGTATGGCCATAAAAGCCCAGGCACTAGCTGACTTCGTGGTGGAATGTACCATACCCAACCAAGAAGTCGGGGGGCAGGAAGATACCACACCTCAAGACAAGGGAGTCGACAATGGGGACAAGGAGAAAGAATATTGGGTTCTCTATTTTGATGGAGCATCAAAAACAAATTCCAGTGGAGCAGGGTTGGTTTTGCAAAGCCCTGATGGATTCTTAATTGAGTATGCCATGAAGCTAGACTTCCCAACCACAAACAATGAGGCAGAGTATGAAGCCCTGATTGCTGGCCTTGGTCTAGCTGGGACACTTAGAGTCAAAAACTTAAAGGTCCGTGGAGACTCGAAGTTGATCATATCCCAGGTAAAGGGAGAATTTGAAGCAAGGGATGATACGATGGCAAAGTATGTTCGCCTAGTAAGGGCTGTGATGACCCAATTTAATGAATGCCATGTTGAACACATTCCAAGGGAAGAAAATGCTAAAGCAGATGCGCTATCAAAGTTTGCTTCATCTGAGATTGAAGAAAGTTCAGGAAGTGTGTACTTCCGTGTTTTGAAGACACGAAGCATAGATGTTAAGCTTGTGGCTCCCGTAGGCTTGGGGACATCATGGATTGATCCCATCAAGGCTCACATTCAGACCGGTTGGTTGCCAAGCGATACAATTGAGGCACGGAAGTTAACTGTTCGAGCACTAAGGTACTCTTTGATAGATGGGATTCTATATAAAAGATCTTTCGTGGTTCCTTACTTGAGGTGTCTCAGGCCCGATGAGGCACGCTTAAGCTCTTGAGGAAGTGCATGGAGGTATTTGTGGGCAACACTTGGGGGGCAGGGCCTTGGCTCATAAGATAACTCGTTTAGGCTTCTATTGGCCAGAAATGATGGCTGATGCCAAAGAATATGTAAAGAAGTGTGATCGTTATCAGAAGCATGCACCAGTCGCCAGACAACCCCCCGAGATGCTGACCTCTATCAACTCACCTATTCCCTTTGCTATGTGGGGGATGGATATTCTAGGGCCTTTTCCTATGGCCACAGCACAAAGGAAGTTTCTGATTGTAGCCATTGATTATTTCACCAAGTGGATCGAAGCCAAACCTTTGGCCAAAATCACAACTAAGCAGGTTGCACAATTCCTATGGGAAAACATTATGTGCCGATATGGAATTCCCCATATCCTCGTCACTGACAATGGAACACAATTCAACAACGAGGAATTCAAGAAGTATTGCGAAGAAAATGAAATTGAGTTACGGTTCACCTCTGTGGCTCACCCGCAAGCCAATGGGCAAGCGGAGGTAGCAAATCGGATAATCCTGGATGGACTAAAGAAGAGGATCGAAAAGTCAAGAAATAACTGGGTGGATGAGATACTTCCCATATTGTGGGCCTATAGGACTACCTGTAGAGTCACGACAAATGCAACTCCTTTCATGTTGGCATATGGGGCGGAAGCAATAGTTCCCGTGGAGATATCACATTCTTCTCCAAGGATTCAGGCTTTTGATGAAAAAGAAAATGAGGAAGGGCAGAAGTTAGCCCTGGATTTAATCGATGAAGTGCGAGATAAAGCACACGCAAAGATAGTAGAATATCAGAAAAAGGCTTCATTCTACTACAACCTAAGGGTTAAAGAGAGGTTTTTCAAACAAGGTGACCTAGTCTTGAGAAAAATAGAGGCTTCTGGTGTCGGACAGAAAGGAAAGCTTACCCCAAATTGGGAAGGGCCGTATAGAGTCAAGAGCATTCAGGGTAGAGGAACCTACAAGCTGGAGACTATGGATGGTTTTGAAGTCCCGAGAACCTGGCACGCACAAAACCTGAAGGTTTACTACGTGTGAGATGATCGAAGTACGATTCTCACTTGTCAGGATGGCGAGTAGGTTGAAAAGCACCTTGAAGCTTTGCTTGCTTAGGATTTATATGTTTTAGTTTTATTACGAAATTTATTAAGACTTGTGTAAGGGACGAATCCCAGACAATTTTATGAAATTCATAAGTTCTTCAAAGTATGTTTGTGGCCTAACAAATAAAAATCAAATGCATGGATGCAAGCATAAAAGGTGATAAATGAAATAGATCTGATAGATGTTACAAAAGTTTGATAAATAAAGTCTCGAAAATAAAAAAAAAGCCACGCAGGGCTGAAAAAGCTCTAAGGAGCTGAAGTACCCTCGGCATCCATATCATCGTCCTCTCCACTCTCGCTGGATGTCTCTGTCGTCTCGGAGGAGGAGGAAGAGCTGTCGTCCTCAGCAGGTCTGGAAGAAGACTCGGGAGGAGGAAGGAGTGGATCCTGAGGAACATGGTCTGAGACAACTACTCGGGTACGAAACCTCTGTAGCAAAGCCTCATTATCAGGGCAGATATAGTCCGCCGGGTTAATATCAGGACAAGCCCCGTTCACGGTCCCAAGGGCCGTGTCCCAACCAGTCCTAAAAAACTCGGGAAAGACTGAATCATCCCTAATCCTCATAGATTGGGCAAACTTCTCCGAGTCCAGATAGTTGTCTATAGCCTTATCCTTATCCGCCCGAAGTACCACCAGCTCGGCGTTAGACTCTCCGAGTTCTTCCTCCTTGCGCTTGAGCTTCTTCTCCAGGGTAGCATACTTCTTCTGCTGCCTCCTGAGGGCATTATCGGCCTTATCAGAAGCCCGCTTCCATGATTCGGCTTGCCTCACAGCGCCTTGAAAGTAGGCGTTAGACTGAAACAAAACAATTAACAAAGTATAAGGCAAGAAAGTGCTACAAGAACGAGAAATAAGTTTAAAAAAGAGAAGGCATACCGAAGCCAGAGATTGGGCTCCCATGAGCTTAATCCTCTCAAGGTCAGGGGTGGCCACCACATCAGTAAAGTCCTTTGGAGTCACGCTATGGTAGGACCAATCCCAAGCATGCTTCGTGGAACCAACCACGGTATCCCCTCGGCGGAATCCCCAGAGAGGCTGAAAGGCGCCTGTAGCAGCAGCAGCAGGGGCAGCAGCAGTGATAGGAGCATTATGGCCCTCAGCTCCTTCAGTTGAAGCCTCCCCCATAGGCTCCTTGTGCTTTCTCAAGAAGATAGGCTCTGTCGCCTTTCCTCGGGTGTCTAGGCCTGCTAACCGAGCTTTCTTCATCCTAGCTGTTTCCTCGACCAAGGGGACATTGTCCTCGTTAATCTCCTTAGCAGCTGAAACAAAGCAAAAGACAAAATAAGTGATGTTAATAATGCGTGAAATAAAGAAAAATTGAGAAGGGAAGAGAAATACCCTGTTGAGAAACAGAGGATAGTCCCACATGAATCAGGGAAAACTCTTCTAAAAGAGTCCAGCTGGTAGTGGTGCCATCATCCTGAGTGAGCCCATTGTAAATGATAGTTTCTTCAGGAGTTAAGTGAATGGATTTGAGGCTACCATCACTGACCTTCCCGAAGGAAGATCGAAAGAGCGTGCCCCAGTCGCCATTCTCCCAACGTAACCCAACGAAACTATTCCTCCAATTTGGATTATTATCAGGAATAGAGGCGCTATTAAAGATATGTTTGCTTTTGGGCCTTTGTTTGACATAAACCCAGCCACAAATATTGGAAGAACTATTGTAACATTGAAAGACTTTCCTAAAAACGGCTACAGAAAGAGGAAAGCCCTCCCTAAGACAACAAACCATAAAACATAGAATATTCCTCCAGGCATTTGGAGGAAGCTGACACGGGTTGATTTGTAAGTCAGCCAAAAGATGAGGGATAAAAGGATGGAAAGGGAACCTAAGCCCAGCATTAAGGGCGTCGGTGTAGATGAAGAGAGTATCGGGCCTCCAGTGGCAAGTACGGTCACCACCAGAGACTGGAACTAGTCTAAAGGGGGGAGGGACGTTATAACGAGCATTTAGTTTATTGAAATCTATGTTATGCCAAGTATTACAGTGATTAAAGGAGTCGAGATGTGCAGTGGAAGGATATTCATCCCCCCTAGTATTAATCATATCAATTAAAGACATATATGAAGAGCGGATCTCGATATCCTTACCTCGTTTTGAAGCCGAGGCTATCTTGGCCGCCCTCTCGGAACTCTTGTCAGCCATCTAGTAAAGACTGGAAAAGACTTGGGAGGAGGAAGGAGTGGATTTGAGAGAGGAGAAGATTAGGAAGTTTGAGATGAAGAGAAATGAAATGAGAGGTGTGAAGAAGCACACTCTCATCCCACCTATATATAGGAGAAATAAGTGGATAATGGGCCTTAAAAAGCCCATTTTGGCCCAAAGTAAGGAATATTCTGGAATGTTCTACAAGGAATTGAAAGAATTAAGGGAAACTTTCTAGAAAAATCCAGAAACATTTGGAAATTCCATAAAAACCTCGAAAATTCCAGAAGGTTCTAAAAATTTTTTTTACCAGCCCCAGAATTATTGGGCCTGTGGGTACAAGAAGCCCAGATTCAGAAAAAGGCCCAGATTGGAAAGACATGAACTAGCCCAGGCCCAAAGAAGCCCAGTTAATTAAAGAATTAGGGCCCAAATGCAAAACCCAGATAAACCCAGATACATTCCTAATCCAAAGAGTTGAGGTCGAAATTCTGTCGACAAGGGCTAAAGAAAATGGTTATTTCGACCAGAATTTAAACCTATTCGACCAAGAATTATATAGAAATCCTGACCGAAAATCCTGATCCTCTTTTCTTAACCCTGAGAAGATTGTCGACCAGAAAGCAAGGCCAAATCCTGGTCGAATGGATCCTGCCCGAATTTCTATCGACCTGGGCAACCAAGGGAAGTTAATTCGGTCAAAACTAGGACTCCTGACCGAAAATCCTGACCGAAATTGAAATTTCCTACTCGAAAATTTTCTGCTCGAAAACTGTAAAAAAAAAAAAGGAAAAAAAAAAAGGAAGGGGTGAAAATCCTGGCCGAAAATCGACCAGGATTCCTGATCGAATAGAACCTGCTCGAAATTCAGTCGACCAAGGCATACTGAAGGTTAATTCGACCAGGATCCTGGCCGAATGGATTCCTGGTCGAAATCTGTATAAAAAAAAGAAAAATAAGGAAATTCCTTAAATAATTTCTGAAAAATGTTAATATTTTCAGAAAATTAATGAATAAATCCAGAAAATTAAGGATAAATCCCAGAAATTAAGGGAAAGATCCAGAAAATTAAGGATAAATCCCAGAAATTAAGGGAAAAATCCAGAAATTAAGGGAAAAATCCAGAAATTAAGGATAAATCCCAGAAATTAAGGGAAAAATCCAGAAATTAAGGGAAAAATCCAGAAATTAAGGATAAATCCCAGAAATTAAGGGAAAAATCCAGAAATTAAGGGAAAAATCCAGAAATTAAGGGAAAAATCCAGAAATTAAGGATAAATCCCAGGAAAATAAGGAAAAATCCCAGAAAAATTAGGGAAAATTCCAGAAATTAGGGAAAAATCCCGGAAATAAGGGAAAAATTCCTGGAAATCAAAATAATTCCTAAAAGGAAAAATTCGTTGTAAACGTGTAGGTCGCTCCACACTTTACGCAAGAACGAAACCCTGTAAGGGAATGAATAGACTTAACTTCTGCGAAACATAATCAATGTTTCCCAAAAGTTGAGGGGCAAATGATAGGGATAAATAAATCCTGATAATGGGCTGCTGGACCCAATAAGAAGGTGTTTGATATTCAGACCAGAAAGGTTAAGCCTGATGGACCAGATCAGGTCTAGTCGAATAAAAAAGGCCCAAAAGCCCTGATTATTAATTAATTTCGTAATTAATTAATAAGGGAAAAATCAGCTGTTGAGAAGAGTCCTGATAAGGATATAAATCCTTATAGATAAGCCTCAAGGGGACCTAAAAGGATAAGGAATCAGTTTCCTACTATCTAGGACTCCAAAGTCCATTCTAATTATGAGACTTGCCCACCAAGTCTCCTATACCAAGTCCAATTCAAGGACCACCAACATCTATATAAGGGGTCTCACCCCACAAATCAGAACTACATTTTTTGACTTGATCCTTGGCAATCAGCAAGGTACGTAGGCATCTTGTTAAGGCAGATTGAGTCACGAAAGACAAGAGCAGTCAAATCGAGCCTTGGAGCTCACGTTCCTTAGTATTAAATATAGCAATTATATATAGTAGTTTTAATCCATAACACAGACGATCAAGGGAATTTCGTAATTTATAGCGATGCTTCCTACAAAGGATTAGGATGTGTTCTTATGCAGCACGACAAGGTGATTGCGTATGCGTCAAGGCAATTGAAACCACACGAACAGAAGTACCCTACTCATGATTTGGAGTTAGCAGCTATAGTTTTCGCTTTGAAGATTTGGAGACATTATTTGTATGGAGAAAACTGTGAAATTTTCACGGATCACAAAAGTTTGAAATATATATTTACCCAGAAGGAACTTAATATGAGACAAAGGAGATGGTTAGAATTGATCAAAGATTATGATTGCTCAATTAATTATCATCCCGGTAAGGCGAACGTTGTAGCAGATGCGTTAAGTCGGAAGGAAAAGTTAAATGTATTATCCGTACCTGAAGAGATATATAAAGAATTTCAAAAATTGGAATTGGAGATTAGAATTTGCAAGCCTGAGGAAGCAAAAGTGTACAGTATGATTTTCCAACCGAAGTTATTGGAGAAAATAAAGAAATGCCAGAAAGAGGTAATGGATCAAGATATAAATAGTTTGATAGGTGAGGAATTATGCACGCAACAAGATGATCAAGGTATTCTTAGGTTTTCTTCAAGAATTTGGATTCCACCAGTAACGGAGCTGAAAAATGAAATTTTACAAGAAGCACATAGTTCAAGATATTCCATCCATCCAGGGAGTACCAAAATGTACAGAGATTTAAAGAAGAATTATTGGTGGCCAAATATGAAGAGGGAAATTGCGGAATGGGTTAGCAAATGCTATACCTGTCAGAAAGTTAAAGCGGAGCATCAGAGACCAAGCGGATTGCTATAGCCATTGGAGATTCCAGAGTGGAAGTGGGAACATATTGCCATGGATTTCATAGTTGGATTACCAAGGACAAGGACTAATCATGATGCCATTTGGGTTATAGTAGATAGACTTACCAAGTCAGCTCATTTTCTGCCTATAAATGAAAGATTTTTGCTCGATAAGTTAGTTCATATGTACTTGAAAGAAATTGTAGTTCGTCATGGAGTTCCAGTGTCTATTATATCTGATCGAGATCCAAGATTTAATTCAAGATTTTGGAAGAGTTTTCAAGAAAGTTTGGGAACAAGATTGAATATGAGTACAGCCTATCACCCCCAAACGGATGGCCAAAGTGAAAGAACAATCCAGACAATTGAGGACATGCTACGTGTTTGTGCTATTGATTTCAAAGGAAGTTGGGATGAGCATTTACCCCTAGTAGAGTTTGCTTATAACAACAGTTATCATGCCAGTATTGGGATGCCACCTTATGAAGCCCTTTATGGACGCAAATGTAGATCTCCAGTATATTGGGACGAAGTAGGAGAACGCAAAATACTCGGACCTGAATTGGTGCAACAGACAAAGAAAGTTGTTGAAATTATCCAGAAAAGATTAATAGCTGCACAAGATCGTCAAAGGAAATATGCAGACCAGTCAAGAAAAGACATGGAATTTGAAGAAGGAAGCTTGGTATTATTGAAAGTATCACCGTGGAAAGGACTAACGAGGTTTGGGAAGAAAGGGAAGCTAAACCCAAGATATGTCGGACCTTTTGAAATCCTAAAGCGTATTGGCAAAGTAGCTTACGAGTTGGCGTTACCTCCGCATATGGAGCACATTCACAATGTTTTTCACATATCAATGCTTAAGAAATATAATCCAGACTCCAGGCATATAATAGAATATGAGCCAATAGAACTTCAAGCAGATTTATCATATGTAGAGAGTCCGATAGAGATTTTAGAGGAAAGAGAGAAAGTATTGAGAAATAAAGTGGTAAAGTTAGTAAGAGTATTGTGGAGAAACCCAAAGGTTGAAGAGTCAACCTGGGAGTTAGAAAGTGATATGAGAGAAAAATACCCTCATTTGTTTTCTTAGAGATTCTGAGGACAGAATCCTTTTAAGGGGGGAAGGATGTAATATCCGGGATATATCGTATAATTATTTTTGCTATTATATAATTATTATGTGTGTTCAGTATCTATTCTGTGAGCTAATTGTTAAGTGTTATCTGTACTTGAATATTCAAAAATAATATTAATTGAGTATTTTAATTTTTATATGTCCAAAATAAAATAAAGATAATTGTCATATCTTCCTAATTATTTTTATGTTGGTTTATGGATTTATAAGAATCATATAAAATTTCTAAAATCTTTTTCCGGGTAATTAAAATCTATTTTATAAAAACGGGAACCAACCGACGTCAACCGTTGTTACGTTTTTGGAACCCGAAACTCTTTCGAGAACTCCTTCCTAACCTAATTGTAATATTCCGAGCATATTCCATGTTTCGACTTTTTCGATCCGGCGTACGGTTTGTCCTGCGTGGGTCCCGGCGCAACATTTTCGATACAATATTCGTTTCGGTAAATCAATAAAACCCGTATTTTCGATAAACGGGAGCTTTTTATTAAACTATCCCAATTATCACTTCGTAATACGTGTAACAAGGCGCTGAGACCAAGACCGCAATACAAATTGTACTGATTTGGATAATTATCCCGAAAACCGATACCGTTTGGATCAGTTTTTACAAATAAACGTACCGTTTTATATCGGGAATGATCCAACGGGATACTAATTTTCCGTAATTATAAATAGCCTTTTACCGTATTTTATTTCGTATCAAAATCATTTGCAGACAGATAATTATATAATTTTCAGAGAAAAGCCCTAATTACATAAACTGTTCTAAGAATCAAACAGCAAAACGAAGGCGTTACCGATCTCTGTTTTCAATGCTTGAGTAACCAAAACGAAGGATTTGAGGTGTTCTATCAGATTCTGAGCTTTGTTTCACTGCAGAAATCAAGGTTATTTTTCTAAAAATTTATTTATTTTCGAATTTATTTTATTAAAAATATGAATTTTTGTTCGGATGATTGTTAGTATGATTTGATGATTGCATGTTGTAGAGCTTGTTTTCCTGATGATTTTCATATGTCATACGTCTGATTTGGAGTTCAATAACATGCTCAAAAGTGGGTTTAATTTTCGAATTTCAAAATCAGGGTTTATAACCCGTATGAATGTTCTTAATTGAAATTTGGGGGTTTCTTATTCCGTGATAGATTGATGTTATGTTATAGTGGGTTGTGTTCTCTGTGAAATTTGCAATCTAGTCGTATAAGTTTCATGAACCAACGAGGTCTGTAGAGAAGGGAGTTGTGTTTTGAAGTTTTCCGATGTTCGCCGGAAACTGGAAAACTTCACGGCCAAATTCCGGCCAACTCAGGGATTGTTAGGTTGTTTTGATTGCATGATTGTATTCCTGGTAATTTGTAGATGTGATCTGGAGCTTGTGGTAAGGTGAGGAGGTCGGAATCGTGTTCTCCGGCGAACCCGACTGTTTTCCGGCGACGGGGTGTAAAATTACAGTTTGGTCCCTGGACTTTTGGGGACGATACAGTTAAGTCCCTGAAGTTTCCAGACTTTGCAAATTTAGGATTCCTGTTTATAAAATGTTTAAAAATCATATTTCCTATTTATTTTTATTAAAAAAATTCGTTTTTAATTTTTGAAAATTCTAAAAATTATTATTTTAATTCTGAAAATTATTTTTAATTCACAAATAAATCTAAATTAATTAGTTAATTAATTTCAGTTAATTTATAATTGATTAATTGGTCAATTAATTCAAAAATTAATTGATTAATTGATTTAATTAATTATTAATTGATTTTAATTAGTTATTTAATTAGATTTAATTATTTAAAACTGATTTAAAAATTCTGAAAAATAGTTTCGAGCTTTAAAATATTATTATAAATTATTTCCAAGGCTCGATAATTATTCTAAAATTATTTCGGAGCCAGAATGGGCCAACCGAACCCTGTTTATTAACCCGAAATTGATCCAACGACCCGTTTTAATTCCGATAAATGTTTTAAAAATCATTTTAAATACCAGAAAGCCTATTTATGACCCGAAACTTCTTTATAAATAATATATCATTGATTACGTGATGTATTATGTGCTACATGTGATTTGTTAATTGACTATCGGTCTATATATTCAGTGTTTACTTGATTATTGCATAACTTTCAATCCGTTAATCGAATTTGGGTAAAACGAAGGGTAGATAGAAGTATGTGTTGAATAGAATTCCATGAGTAAATTATTGATAGATGCTTATGATATGTGAGCAGAAGAGGCAAGACGTAGGAAAGGGAAACAGGTAGTTGAGGAGTAAAACGGTTGTGATTGGAAGCGAGTGCAGTGTAGTAAGCTAATACCAGGCAAGTGTTCTGAACTTTCTCGAGATATTGTAGTACTTGATAATCCTGTGATATTGCAAGTGCTTTGAAGCACAGAAACCTAAATCCTGATTTCAGTTATTGTCCTTGAGCCATGAATCATATTCTTTCTAATCCATTGATTATTGTATACCCAAACAAGAACCACAAATCTACGATACTACTCTACAAATACATACAAACTAAATACCAAACACTGAAATGAACTATTATATACTCAACCCATGGTATCTTATACTTTGAAAGATTGAATCCTTGAAACCTTGAAACGTTGATTCCTTTGTTATCCAATTCTTTCATTACCCAGCATTCAAGCTTTTAAATTGCCTTATTGATCCTTACAAGGATTGAAACCCCTTCATTGTTAAACATTTATTGTTGTTAATGATTTCGGTTATTGTTTACTATTGCATATTCTATTATTATGTTAGAATTGGATTGTTTTTATAAAATTGTGGACCAGATTCGTGGTCAGACCATATAATGGTCAAGTTAGGCCAATGTGTGCCTTGGATCCAGTAGTTAGAGCAATGCTGTGTGCCTTGCTCGGGGTTAGTGCGTGACTGATCAGCAGCCTAACCTTGGTTTTTAAAGTAAAAGTATAATATCCAATTCTAAATCATAATCCATTGTTCACTTGATATCATAAACATATTCACCTGATGATCATTATTCTCAGTTTTGTCATTGTGACTTGCTGAGCTAGTTAGCTCATTCGTGCGATGTTGTTTATATTCTTTCCAGTTAAAAAGGAACCAGTTGGTAAAGAGGATCCCCAGTTCAGCGCGAGAGCTAGGGGTTCAGGTTGAGAAAGCTGAGCTAGTAGGCTTCTTTTGGAATAATTTAAGTTTGTAAAAGTTTGTAATAATGTTTAATACTCAGTTTGAATTTGAAATAGTTGGGATTTGAATGGTTTGTAATATATTAGTGTGTTTGGCTTGTGTGCATACTTTAACCTGTTGCGGTCCGTGGTGATTGGTAAATAGGGTCATTGCATATATTATTATTATCTTTATTATTGCTATAAGCAGGTTATAATTAAGGTGTGTGTGTGGACCCCAAACTTCTGACCCGGGTTTGGAGGGCGCCACAATACCTAACTCACTTACCAACCTAGAAAAGGTGGATTCATCCAGTGGCTTGGTAAAAATATCTGCAAGTTGCTTCTCACTTGGAACAAAATGTAACTCTACAGTACCATTCATTACATGTTCCCTTATGAAATGGTACTTGATGTCTATATGCTTTGTCCTTGAATGTTGCACTGGATTTTCAGTGATTGCAATTGCACTTGTGTTTTACAGAAAATGGGAATCCTTTCAACTTGCAAACCATAGTCTAGCAATTGATTTTTCATCCATAAAATTTGTGCACAGCAACTGCCAGCAGCAATATATTCAGCTTCAGTTGTAGAAGTAGAAACTGAATTTTGCTTTTTACTGAACCAGGACACAAGCTTGTCTCCTAAAAATTGACAGGTTCCTGTTGTGCTTTTTCTGTCAATTCTGTAACCTGCATAGTCTGCATCTGAATAACCAGTTAGATCAAAACCAGAATCTCTAGGATACCAAATGCCAAGTTTTGGTGTTTCTTTGAGATATCTGAATATTCTCTTAATAGCTATTAAGTGAGACTCTCTAGGATCAGCCTGAAATCTAGCACATAAACATGTAGCAAATATTATATCTGGCCTACTAGCTGTTAAGTACAGAAGTGAGCCAACCATGCCTCTATAACTTGAAATATCCACAGACTTTTCAGTAGTGTTTAGTTCAAGCTTTGTTGCAGTGGCCATGAGAGTTTTTGCAGATGTGCAATCCATTAGATAAAACTTCTTTAAAAGATCAAAAATATATTTAGTTTGACTAATGAATATTCCATCACTAACTTGCTTAACTTGTAAACCAAGAAAGTAAGTTAATTCTCCCATCATACTCATTTCATACTTACTTTGCATCAGTTTGGCAAACTTTTTACAAAGTTTCTCATCTGTAGAGCCAAATATAATATCATCTACATAAATTGAACAAGTATGCTAGAGCCATTAACATTTCTGAAAAATAAAGTTTTATCTACAGTACCTCTTGTGAAGTGATTTTCCAAAAGGAACTTTGATAAAGTGTCATACCAGGCTCTAGGTGCTTGCTTCAGTCCATAAAGTGCTTTCAGTAGATCATAGACATACTCTGGGAAATTTGGATCTTCAAAGCTAGGAGGTTGACTTACATACACTTCTTCCTCCAAATCTCCATTCAGAAAGGCACTTTTGACATCCATTTGATAGACCTTGAAATTGGCATGGGCTGCATAGGCTAAGAAGATTCTGATGGCTTCAAGTCTTGCAACAGGAGCAAATGTTTCATCAAAATCTATCCCTTCTTGCTGACAATAGCCTTTAGCAACCAATCTTGCTTTGTTCCTTACTACTATGCCATTTTCATCCATCTTGTTTCTGAATACCCATTTGGTGTCTATTGGATTCTTTCCTGTAGGCTTGGGTACCAGCTTCCATACTTTATTCCTTTCAAATTGGTTTAGCTCCTCCTGCATAGCTAAAATCCAATCAGGATCTAACAAGGCTTCTTCTACCTTCTTTGGTTCTTCCTTAGACAAGAAGCTGCTGTATAGACATTCTTCTTGAGTTACTCTCCTGGTTTGAACTCTGGAAGAAACATCACCAATAATCAGTTCAAAGGGGTGATCTTTTGTCCATTTTCTTGGTTGAGGTAGATTAGCCCTAGATGAAGAGACCTCAATGTTGTCTTGATGTGTGATTGAGTTTTGATTGCTAGAAACTCCCCCTGAGTTTGTGGATCTTTGATTTAAGATAGGGGTACTTTCTATGGGTGATCTTCCTTGACTTCTTGCTCCTTTTGATAACCCGACGGATGGTGAATTTTGAGTACCGACGGATGAGGCAGGTTGTCTTCTGACGGATAATACAGATTGCCTTCCGACGGATGAACCATTATGTAACTCGATGGATGTTGAGTTTTGTGCTTCATTTGTGGTAGATTTGTCTGCATTATCCTTAGACACTGTCTCTTGATCACTCTCATCATCACTTTCATCACTGACCATCTCAACATTGTCGAATTTGAGGCTTTCATGGTAATCTCCATCTTTTAGTCCTTCAATCTTTTTATCATCAAACACAACATGTATAGATTCAACAACAATGTTGGTTCTTAGATTGTAGACTCTATATACTTTACCAACAGCATACCCAACAAAAATTCCTTCATCTGCTTTAGCATCAAACTTCCCATTTTGATCAGTTTGATTTCTCATAATATAGCATTTACAGCCAAAAACATGAAGAAAGTTTAGAGTTGGCTTCTTGTTCTTGAACAATTGATAAGGTGTCATGCATCTTGCTTGATTAATCAGAGAGATGTTCTGAGTGTAGCATGCAGTGTTTACAGCTTCAGCCCAGAAATAAGTTGGTAATTTTGATTCTTCAAGAATTGTCCTTACAGCTTCAATAAGAGATCTATTCTTTCTTTCCACTACTCCATTCTATTATGGAGTCCTTGCTGCTGAAAACTCATGCAAGATCCCATTTTCGTCACAAAATACTCTCATGACATAATTCTTGAACTCAGTTCCATTGTCACTCCTGATTCTTCTAACTTTGAAATTAGGATGATTGTTAACTTGCCTTATGTGATTGATGATGATTTCACTAGCCTCATCTTTGGACTTTAGGAAATAGGTTCAAGAGAACTTTGAGAAATCATCTACAATTACTAGGCAAAATCTTTTCTTTGAAATTGACAATACATTGACTGGTCCAAACAAATCCAAGTGAAGCAGTTGCAGAGGCTCTTCAATTACTGAATCAAGTTTCTTCCTGAATGATGCTTTAATCTGCTTCCCTTTTTGGCAGGCATCACACAGTCCATCCTTGGTAAACTCCACCAGAGGAATGCCTCTAACTAGCTCTTTCTTTACCAGCTCATTCATGGTCTTGAAGTTCAAATGGGATAGCTTCTTGTGCCATAGCCAACTTTCATCTTGACTTGCTTTACTAAGAAGACAAGTTACATATTCTGCTTTAGTTGAGTTGAAGTCAGCTAGGTACACATTTCCTCTTCTCACACCAGTGAGAACCACTTTGTTGTTTTGATTATTAATCACAACACAGGTTTCTTTGTTGAAGATTACTGAGTTGCCTTTGTCACAAAGCTGGCTGATACTCAACAGATTGTGTTTGAGACCATCCACTAAGGCAACCTCTTCAATGATGACATTGTCCTTTAAAATCAAGCCATATCCCACAGTATAACCTTTGATGTCATCTCCAAAAGTGATACTTGGGCCAGCTCTCTCTTTAAACTCTGTGAGCAGGGTAGAATCACCAGTCATGTATCTTGAACAACCACTATCCAAGTACCAAAGATTCCTTCTGTTTCCCTGCACACATCAAAATCAAATCAAGTTGATTTTGGTACCCAAGTTTCCTTGGGTCCTGCCTTGTTAGGTTTCTTCTTCTGTTTCTTAGGTCTTAACTCATTTGACTTGGGAATTTCATATTCTTCCTTAGTCATTTGGGTTGGGCCTTTGAAACCACTAGATGCAACAGAATTATCATACATGTTATGGCTAACAGGAAATGGCATGCTTGGTGCAAACATGTTATTCCAGTAAGGCATGCTAAATGGCATTTGAGGCATATTGTATGCAGCATAATATGTATTAGGTGCAAATGGCATATTAGCAAACTGTGCATTCATGTTCTGTGTAGGCATAGCATTAACAGGCATGGGAGGCATGGCATTCATGTTAGAGAATTGAGGCTGAACAGACATGGGAGTAGGCATGGCAGATTTGCAATTAACAGACAAATGATTTACACTACCACACTTGACACAGATTTTTCTAGGAGCATATTTTTCAGGTGTGTAGTTATTGTGTTTGTTAATCCCTACTTTACCATTCCTATTGTTTTTCTTTTTAGTCTCTGTTTTTACCTCTATCTTCTCAAGTCTGTCACTTAACTGTATGACAGTCATGTGACCAACATTAGCCTTCTTCCCTTTCTTGGCTTGACTTGACTCTCCTGAAACAAAGTTCTTGGAAACAGACCCATACTTATCATTTAGCTTGGTTACTTTGGCTTTGCTAATGGGTTTGCTTACAGCCGACGGATGAGGATTTTTATCATTCGACGGATAACACTTTTTGTTATCTGACGGATAGTCCTCATCATCTGTCGAGTCTACATCTGTCAGCAACCCATCTACCAAAATAGGTTCTAGTTTCTCCTTATTCTTTTTCCAGGCTTCATCACAAAAAGACTCAATTCCTTGAACCTTGGTGATTTGAGCATGAACATCTCTGGATGTTTTCCATGCTTTAATCACCTTTTGTTCACGATCGAGCTGCTTCTTTAAAATTTCTACCTTTTTCAAGGACTCAGTTAATTCTTCCTTGGCAATTCTATACTCAATTTTTAGTTTCTCAAACTCAACAAACTGAGACTCAAGCACATTATTCCTCTCACTCAAAAAAAAGTTATTTTCTTTGATTTTAGCATTTTCTTTAGTGAGAGACTTAAGTGTAACACGCAAATGATACAATTTTGTAGACATGTCATTTATTGCATCATTACACTCAACTTTAGATAAATGTGCAAGGTTTGTAGTGATTACCTGATTGCTTGAGGAACTTGTCTCTGTTTCATCAGACTTGGCCATAAGGGCTAGATTGACATAGCTGACATCTTCATCTTCATCCAAGCCATCAGCTGCCCAGTCATTCTCTTGTGTGATAAAAGCCCTTTCCTTTTGTTTGAGTAGATCAACGTATTTTTGCTTGTAATCTACAGACTCAAACATTTTCTTACTGGAATCTGACTTTTTACACTCATTTGCAAAATGCCCTGCCAAGCCACATTTGAAACACTTGAATTTTGATTTATCCACCATATTTCTATTTAGCTTGGCAGCTCCAAAGTTCTTCTTGAACTTGAACTTGGCAAATCTTCTTGAAAGGAATGCTAGGTGCTCATCAATGTCCTCCATGTCATCTTGGATCAATGAATCTTCATTTTCTGCAGCTAGCCCTTTACCCTTACTTTCACAGGCCTTTGAAGTTGATTCCACAGCTTCCATCTTCACTTCCTTCTCCTTTTCCAGATCAGCAACTAGTGCAATGGATCCTCCTTTCTTCTTTCCTCTCTCCATTCTTTCATCCTGCTCTATTTCAAGCTCATAGGTCCTCAGAATGCCATACAGTCTCTCCAAAGTAAACTCCTTATAATCTTGTGAGTTTCCCAATGAGACTGTCATTGGTTTCCATTTCTTTAGAAGAGATCTGAGAAATTTCAGATTGGAGTCTTTAGTCTGATAGACTCTTCCATGCAATTTAAGAGCATTTAGTAGCTTTTGGAATCTACTAAAAATGTCAGTGAGTGACTCACTTTCTTCATTGTGAAAATACTCATATTGCTGAATCAGGAGCTGTATTTTATTTTCTCTTACCTGCTCAGTACCATCACAGATTATCTGTATTGTGTCTCAAACTTCCTTGGCAGTCTTGCAGTTGATAATGTTATCAAACATGTCTGCATCAACACCATTGAACAGAATGTTTATGACCTTTTTATCTTTCCTGACTTGGTCAATATCAGGATCAGACCATTCATGCCTTGGCTTTGGAACAGATGGTTCATTTCCTATTGCAGCTCTCATTGGAACATGAGGGCCTCTTTCTATGCAGTCCACATAGGCCTCATCTTGAGAAAGCATATGAAGATGCATCTTTACCTTCCAATGATGGTAATTATCTTTATCAAGAAAAGGAATCTTGACTCCAACATCTTTCTTGTTCATCTTGCTGAATTGTTTTGATCTTTAAACTCTTTGTAGATTAAGAGCTTGCTCTGATACCAATTGTTAGTCCCTTAACAATATAGCAAGAATTACATAAGGGGGGTTGAATGGAATTCTTGAACCTTTTTCTTGAAATAAAAATGTTCAACTCGATTATGGATATATTTGTTTTGATTAGCACAATGCGGAATGTAAACTTGAATGAATCAAAATATAAGTAATTAAAAACAAGAGTCTTTAAAAACTTTCTGGTGGATTTAAACAATTCCACCAGAGATATATAATATATCGAGAGGACTCTGTGTGCAGAAATGCTCACAGCTGCTTACAAAATAGAACTGCTGAGAATACAGGAAATGCTAAAGATTGTGCTTACAAAGATTTCTCTGTTTATATGTTTCTCAGCTATCTCAGTTATTTTTCTATTTGTTACTCTCTTGGTTTATATATTACCAAGATTACAGTCAAAAGAACTGAACAAATATAAAATCTAACAGTCTTGATCTTTGATATTTTTCGTCCTCTATTAACCAGTTAATGGGCTTCCACAGTGTGTTTGTATCCAACTCGACGGCTGTGTGTCAGCTTTCACTGTTCAACTGATATTTAAATCTTGATATGATTATCCATCGACTTTCAGATCATCCGTCGATGACTTAATTGATCATCCATCGACTGCTATGTTAAACATCTGTTGATAGTCATTTGATCATCCGTCGAAGCTTTGTTAATCATCCGTCGGTAGCTATTTTGGCACTTGACTTCATTTCACTTATACAGAATTACAAGACATTGCTTATGTACAGTTAATCAACCTATTCTGCATATCTAGTTAAAGTCAACATAACTTATATGCTACTACAGATTCTATACAAAGGTGCATACATCACTGTGCTACAAACTCATTATTACATAAGCTACTCACTCGATGGATAATAAGTTAATCATCTGTCGGGACTATAATGAGTTATCCGTCGAGACTAAAACCCTTATCCGTCGAGTGCTACATTATTTCACTAAGTAAAATCTACTTAGACATTTTGTTTAAGTGATCATCAAGTACACAACATATTCACAACAAACCTGAACCCTTAGCTCTCGCGCTGGACTGGGGATCCGCGGTACCAACTGGTTCCTTCTTAACTGGAAAAGAACATAAACAATATCGCACAAATGAGCTAACTAGCTCAGCAAGTCACAGTGAGAAAACTGAGAATAATGATCATCAGGTGAACATGATTATGATATCAAGTGAACAATGGATTATGATTTAAAATTAGATACTATACTTTTAATTTAAAAATCAAGGTTAGGCTGTTGATCAGTCACGCACTAACCCCGAGCAAGGCACACAGCATTGCTCTAACTACTGGATCCAAGGCACACATTGGCCTAACTTGACCATTATATGGTCTAACCACGAATCTGGTCTACAATTTTATAAAAAAAAATCCAATTATAACATAATAACAGACTAAGAAATAATAAACAATAACCAGAATCATTAACAACAATAAGTGTTTAACAATGAAAGGGTTTCAATCCTTGTAAGGATCAATAAGATAATTTCAAAGCTTGGAGGCTGGGTAATGAAAGAATTGGATAACAAAGGAATCAACGTTTCAGGGTTTCAAAGATTTGGGCTTTTAAAGCATAAAATACAATGGTTTGAAGGTATAAGCAATCTGGTTCCGTGTTTAATATTTAATGTGTATGTATTTGTGGAGTAGTAATGTATATTTGAGGTCTGTGTTTGGGTATACAACAATCAATGGTATAGAAAGAATAAGGTTCATGGCTTAAGAACAATAACTGGAATCAGAGTTTGGGTTTCAGTGCTTCAAAGCACTTGCAATATCAACAAGACTATCAAGTACTACAATATCTCGAGAAAAATTCAGAACACTTGCCTGGTATTAGCTTACTATCCTGCACTCGCTTCCAATCACAATTGTCTTACTCCTCAACTACCTGTTTCCCATTCCTACGTCTTGCCTCTTCTGCTCACATATCATAAGCATCTATCAATAATCAACTCAAGTGATTCTATTCAACACATACTTCTATCTACCCTTCGTTTCACCCAAATCCGATTAACGAATTAAAAGTTATGCAATAATCAAGTAAACGCCGAATATATAAACCGATAGTCAATCAACAAGTCACGTATAACACATAATACATCACGAAATCAATGACATATCATTTATAAAGAAGTCTCGGGTCATAATTAGGCTTTCTGGTATTTAAAATGATTTTTAAAACATTTTTCGGAATTAAAACGGGTCGTTGGATCAATTTCGGGTTAATAAACAGGGTTCGGTTGGCCAATTCTGGCTCCGAAACAATTTTTGAATAATTATCGAGCCTTAAAATAATTTAGAATAATATTTTAAAGCTCGAAACTATTTTTCAGAATTTTTAAATCATTTTTAAATAATTAAATCTAATTAAATAATTAACTAAAATCAATTAATAATTAATTAAATCAATTAATCAATTAATTTTTGAATTAATTGACCAATTAATCAATTAAAAATTAACTGAAATTAATTAATTGATTAATTCAGATTTATTTTTGAATTAAAAATAATTTTCGGAATTAAAATAATAATTTTTAGAATTTTCAGAAATTAAAAATAAATTTTTATAATAAAAATAAATAGGAAAAATGATTTTTAAACATTTTTAAAACAGGATTCCTAAATTTGTAAACTTTGAAAACTTCAGGGACCAAACTGCATCGTTTTCAAAACTATAGGTACTAAACTGTAATTTTCCAGCCCCGTCGCCGGAAAATACAGGGGTGGCCGGAGAACACGTTCCCGGCGTCCTCACCCCACCAACACCTGCAGATCACATCTATATTTCACCAGGAACTCAACCATACCAACAAATCATTCTAATCATCCCTGAGTTGGCCGGAATTTTGCCGTGAAGTTTGCCAGTTTCCGGCGAATTTCGGAAAATTTCAAAAGACAACTCCCTTCTCTACAGACCTCGGTGATTCATGAAACTTATACGACTAGATTGCAAATTTCACAGAGAATACAATCCACTATATCACAACATTAATCTATTCCAGAATAAGAAACCCCCAAATTTCAATTAAGAACATTCATACGGGTTATAAATCCTAATTTTAAAATTCAAAAATCAAACTCAATTTTGAACATGTTATTGAACTCCAAATCAGACGTATAATATATCAAAATCACCAGGAAAACAAGCTCTACAACATGCAATCATCAAATCATACAAACAATCATCCGAACAAAAATTCATATTTTTAATAAATTTAATTCGAAAATAAATAAAATTATAGAAAATAAACCTTAATTTCTGCAGTAAAACAAAGCTCAGAATCTGGTAGAACACTTCAAATCCTTCGTTTTGGTTACTCAAGCTTTGAAAACAGAGATTGGTAACACCTTCGTTTTGCTGTTTGATTCTTAGAACATATTATGTAATTAGGGTTTTTCTCTGAAAATTATAAAATTAACTATCTGCAAATGATTTTGATACGAAATAAAATACGGTAAAAGGCTATTTATAATTACGGAAAATTAGTATCCCGTTGGATCATTCCGGATATAAAACGGTACGTTTATTTATAAAAACTCATGCAAACGGTATCGGTTTTCGGGATAATTATCCAAATCAGTACAATTTGTACTACAGTCTTGGTCTCAGAGCCTGGTTACACGTACTACGAAGTAATAATTGGGATAGTTTAATAGAAAGCTCCCGTTTATCGAAAATACGGGTTTTATTGATTTATCAGAATGAATATTGTATCGAAAATGTTACGCCGGGACCCGCGCAAAACAAACCGTACGCCGGATCGAAAAAGTCGAAACATGGAATATGCTCGGAATATTACAATTAGGTTAGGAAGGAGTTCTCGGAAGAGTTTCGGGTTCCAAAAACGTAACAACGGGTGACGTCGGTTGGTTCCCGTTTTTATAAAATAGGTTTTAAATACTCAGAAAAAGATTTTAGAAATTTCATATGATTCTTATAAATCCATAAATCAACATAAAAATAATTAGGAAGATATGACAATTATCTATGTTTTATTTTGCACATATAAAAATTAAAATACTCAATTAATATTATTTTTGAATATCCAAGTACATATAACACTTAACAATTAACTCACAGAATAGATACTGAATACACATAATAATTATTTAATAGCAAAAAGAATCACACGATATATCCCGGATATTACAGTAGAACTGTTGAAGGTTTAACATGAGCAATGTCAGAGGTTTCCTTTTCTTCTGATGTCAAAACAACTTGAGCTCTGTCAGAGGTTGCTTGAATATTCCTTTTCTTGTTCAAAATCAAACTTGTATCTTCATCAGATTTTACTTCCAAATCCATAGTTGGTAGATATATCTTTACAGATTCATCAACTTTTGCCTTACCCTTGAATCTAGGATCAACTTCCACCTGTGATTTGGACTTGGCCTTAGATGCCTCAGTATTTTTCCTCTCTTCGATCACAATGCCCTTAGGCTTAGGTGGTTTCTTTGCTATGATTTGAGCTTTAGACTTTGACTTAGATTTGTCATTTTCAGCTTTCAGTCTAATCTCTTCTTCCTTCAGGCTTGCAATATCCATGCTTGGATTATCCTTTAGGAACAGCCTTTTAGAGATCTCTTCATCAAGTTTCAGAGTTTGTTCATCAGAACTCATCCTTTTACCAGTATCAGAACTTGTTCTTCTCCCAGTATCAGAACTTGTTGTTTGACTTGTAGTTTTGGCTTTTCTTGATAAAGACTCCCTGCCTTGATTTAGACCTCTACTCCTTTCAGAGTTTCCCTAGTCTTCATTATCATCATCCTTACCCTTCAATGGTTGATCAGTTGTGCATTTGGACTTAATTACTTTCTCCCCCTTTTTGGTATCATCTGGTAGAAGCAGGGAGACAAGCAATTCCACAGAGTTTTGGATTTCATTGAGTTGGTTTTGTTGAGCAGCTTGATTCTTTAAAATATCAAAAAGTTGAGCTTGCTGCTTTTCTTGAGTTTTTTCTATACTCAATGCGGTCAAAGGCTGGCTTAAAAAACATTTTCTTGTCCAATGTGACATTCATAGTTTGCTTAGTCACTGTATCTTGAAGTTTGTCCACCTTGGCTTGAGTTATTGAGTGTTGACCTTGAAGGTTCCTGGTACTTAATGCAGTAACTTTGAGTTGTTCTTTGAAGTCATCATTTAGCAGCATTTTTTCAGCTTTAGCCAGGTGCTCAGCAAGAACATTTGCAGTAGGAACAAAATCAACTGTGTTCCACTCCTTGATCCATTCTTTTCCTCTGGAGGTTTCACTCCAAGGTACTGGTGCTTCCTCTCTCACAAACTTCTTAATCAAATCATCTTTACAAACTTTTTGTGGAGGTGCATGTCCAGAAGGACCAGCTGCATCAGCATTTATATTTGTAGCAGCTTCACCAGTATTTTCAGCATTTATTTCAACAGAACATGCTGAATCCTTAGTATCAGCATCTTGTGATAGAATAATTGTATGTGAAGCAATAGAAGATTCATCTGCATGAACATCATCATCTAGCAGTGGAGTTGTTGGTGGAGTTTGCTGAGTAAGTGGAGCTTCCAGATACAAGACCATAGGCACATCCAAGTTGTTGATATCAATTTTAGCACTTGTGCCTGGGTTATCAGCATGTACTGGAAAGTGTATTGGAGACACAGGAGGTATAGGCATTTGAGTAGTCTCTAGTTCTTGGATTGGAGATTTATGAGCTTCATGAAATTCTGGCTCAGCACTTGGAAGAGATTCAACTATAGTAGGTTCTTGTGGGATCAGAGATTTCTGACCCCCTTCCAGAGATGATGCTTCCATTTCTTCTTCATAGATTGATGATTCTACAGCCCTCCTTGCTCTTTGCTTTTTGAGTCTCTTAGCTGATGAAGAGACTCTGGGAGTTTGATCATCAGAGTTTAGCTTTCTAAGCCTTTTTAGGGGCCTAGAACTCCCAGTTTCTTGAGCTTTCTGAGAAGAGACCTTCTCAGCTACTTCAGCAACAGGTTCTGATGGTTGAACCTGTACCTCATCATCAGATTCATCTCTTAAAATCATCTTCCTTCTTTTCTGTTGTGCCTGAGGTACTGTCTTAGTCCTCTTTGCTCTAGAAGGAGAAGGCTTCACCTGATTATGTGATGATGGTTGGTTGGCATGTTCTGATGTGAGTGTTTATTGAGTGACAGTAGTAGGTGCTGATGGTTGTTGTGTGTTGGTGGGTTGGACATTAGGATATAGCAATGAATAGGTATCAGAATCAGCATTTACCAGAGCTTGCTTTACTGATAAAGGAATTCTAAGGGGTCTCAAAACTTCCTTCTTAGTTGTCAGCAGTTAAGAGGTCGGAAAAAGCCCTCTTAGCTAATCTAAACTGGTTCTATGAATTCACTTGCTAGTTGTGGTTCATCTGATGTACAGTAACTGTAAATTAACTAACAGAACCTAGCAAAGTAAACTACATTCCTGTCCTATTTCATTCTATCTCCTATAAAACATAACACAGTCTTGGCATAATCAAAATGAGACTGGTTTAAGAGTGCATACCCAATTTGTTGTGTCAGAATTGGAATGGCATCAAAATTTGAGCACTTGTTGGCAAACGTCTTCGTGATGCAATCGAAGAAGAAGCTCCATTCCCTTCGAATATATGGGCGTTTGAGTTGACCCATCTTAGCCAAACTCTTTTCATAACCTAGATTAGCCATCATTTACTGTAGCAAGGGCTCCTCCACAGCAGAACTGAATTGATAGTTTTCAGGTAGGTGTAGAGCTTTTCGAACTGTTGCCGGAGTAACAATGTACTCCACCTCCTTTGCTGTAAAAATGATGCTTGGAGTCCCATCCTTACCACCATCATCATAAAGTCCCGTTCGCCAGAACGTCAGAACTTAAGTTCCAGATAAAGTGGATGGTTGCGTCAAAGCGAACCCAATTTCACTATGAGACAAGAAATCCTGAATAAAATGAAGTTCCGAAGGACCTTCACTCTTAGTGAGAATGGCAGCGTAGTTGTTGGGGATGAACTTTGCTCCATTAAAGATTATATCCTTGGGTGCCATTGAAAAAGATGTGAGAAATAAGAATGCCTGAAAGGTGTTTGGTAAAATGCCTGTGTAAAAATCGTCAGTAAATATGGAGAGAATAAGATAAAAGAGAGAGAGTGTAGAATACAAAAGTAGATAAAATATTTAAAATCTTTTCTCTCTTTTACTTATACACGCCACTTGACAGCAGTTAAGACGAATTTGAACAGTCTATACACCTGTCAACCATGCAGTAGTTAAGACAATAGTTAATGGGCACGGGAAATAAGTAATGATTACTA
The DNA here is from genome assembly GCF_009905375.1 of Apium graveolens. Lineage (NCBI taxonomy): Eukaryota > Viridiplantae > Streptophyta > Magnoliopsida > Apiales > Apiaceae > Apium > Apium graveolens. Next base: position 235,089,848 of record NC_133648.1, on the reverse strand, counting down.
TGCACATGCAGTTTTTTAAAAAATTGTTCCCACTAAACAAGTAATTATGACTGTCTTTATCTCACTTAAACTAATATTCTGATAAAATATAACCGTTTCAAGTATTGACCAAAAATAAATCAAGTAAATAAATACTGCCACGTAAGCATCAGAACTTGATTATTATCAGAATTTAAAAGTCATCAAAATATGGCTTCTGTACTCAAAAAGTGAATGTTTATTTCTGTAATTCTTCATACAAATACTGATATGGTTTCAGCAGAACTTAATCATCAGAACTTCCATCAGAACTTGTCCTCAGAATTTATGCAACTGACACTTAAACTGTTCATCTAAAACAACATTGATCACCACAGTAATTTTCATCATTCATATGGAGTGTAAGTGTGTGCTTTAAGCTAAATATCAGATAAAGACTAAAGTCTGATTCACTTCAGTACATCTTAGAAATAAGGCATAACTAAGAACTTTGCTCAAAATCCGTCATTAATCCGAAGTCTACTATAGAATGAGTTCATGCATGAGTCCACCTCAACTGTTTTGTGCTCATTTTATGCATCTTTTGAAATTCCTTTTTACAGTGGCTTCTCAGTGTAAGTGAGTCACGACTGGTTATCAGAATTTATGTTGTTATCAGAGTATTTCTCCAGTAATCAGAGAATGTGAAAAGTCACCAAGAAAGTTTTATTTTGCTTTTCTAATGCATATTACTTAATACCAGCAATGCACTTGAGTCTTCCCTTCCACATATATGTTTCTCTAGATCTCAAAGGAGTACCTGATATTTATTTATTTTCTTTACCTTTTTCTTTTGATAAGTGAGGCTTATCAGCACTAAGTACATCCATCAGATTTACCAACATCAGAACTTAACAGATAAGAAGCATTATTCTAGTTTGTGAATTAGTAATAAGATACACAAAGTAAACCTAATCAAGCTCAATATCAGAATTTGCTTGTGTTAAAAGATTTCCACATAAACAATTACTTCAAATATGGGATCTTTAGTATATTAGAGACTACTAGGTCAGCATCTAGCACAGTTATCCATATTTGATTGAATAGTCACATAAACATTCATATCACTATCAAAGTTTAGAAATTCACATCAGACAACAATCAGTACATAGGAAAATTTCAATTTAAGCACAGATTACATAAAGATAGTAATATCTGTAAATACTGATCATAAAGTCTAATATATCATAGCATAAACTAAACAGATTTAGAGAAAGAACCTGAAACCATTCCAAGTTCATTTACCAATCTTGTAAAAGTAGCTTCACACAGTGGTTTTGTGAAGATATCTGCTAGTTGTTGATCTGTTGGAACAAAATGCAATTCCAATGTACCTTTCATCACATGTTCCCTTATGAAGTGGTACCTAATGCTGATGTGCTTTGTCATTGAGTGCTGAACTGGATTATCTGTCATAGCAATAGCACTTTGATTATCACAGTAAATAGGGATTTTAGAAAATTCTAATCCATAATCCAGTAACTGATTCTTCATCCAAAGAATTTGTGCACAACAGCTTCCTGCAGCAATGTACTCTGCCTCTGCAGTTGATTTAGAAATTGACTTTTGTTTCTTGCTAAACCAAGAAACTAATCTGCCCCCAAGAAATTGGCAGCTTCCACTTGTGCTTTTCTTGCCAATTTTGCACCCTGCAAAATCTGCATCTGAGTAACCTATTAGCTTAAAGTCTGATTCCCTAGGATACCACAATCCTAGATCAGCTGTACCCTTAAGGTACTTGAAAATTCTTTTCACAGCTGTTAAGTGAGGTTCTCTTGGATCTGCTTGAAATATTGCACAAAGATAGGTAGCATACATGATATCAGGTCTACTTGCAGTTAGATAGAGTAGTGAGCCAATCATACCTCTGTAATCAGTAATATCTACTGCTGTACCAGTATCCTTATCCAATTTTGTTGCAGTGGCCATAAGAGTGGATGCACTTGAACAGTTTTGCATTCCAAATTTCTTTAACAAATTTCTGGTGTACGTAGATTGACAAATAAAAGTTCCTTCTTCATTCTGCTTGACTTGAAGGCCCAGAAAATAATTAAGTTCTCCCATCATACTCATTTGATATCTTGACTGCATTAGCTTGGAAAACTTCTTACAAAGTCTGTCATTTGTAGAACCAAAAATGATATCATCAACATATATCTGCATCAAAAGTAAGTTCTTTCCATGGTTGAGATAGAATAAAGTTTTGTCAATAGTCCCTCTGTTAAATCCATTTTCCAGAAGAAACTGAGCTAATGTCTCATACCATGCTCTAGGAGCTTGCTTAAGGCCATAAAGTGCTTTATCAAGTCTGTAGACATGATTAGGAAATTTTGAATCTACAAAACCTGGAGGTTATTCAACATATACTTCTTCTTCCAGTTCTCCATTAAGAAAAGCACTTTTTACATCCATTTGAAAGACTTTAAACTTTTTGTGAGCAGCATAAGCCAAAAATATCCTTATGGCTTCCAATCTAGCAACTGGTGCAAATGTTTCATCATAATCAATTCCCTCATGTTGAGAATATCCTTTTGCAACTAGCCTTGCTTTATTTCTTGTAATTATGCCATCACTATCAGTTTTGTTTCTGAACACCCATTTTGTACCAACAACTGATCTGTTTTTTGGTCTTGGCACTAGGGTCCAGACTTTATTTCTTTCAAATTCATTTAACTCTTCCTGCATTGCTTGCACCCAATCAGCATCTTGAAGAGCTTCTTCCACTTTCTTTGGTTCAGCCTGAGAAAGAAAAGAATGATAGAGACATTCATTTGATGTTGTTATTCTAGTTTTAATACCTGCTTCACGATCTCCAATAATCAAGTCAGGCGTATGTGCTTTAGTCCACTTCCTTGCAGATGGAAGGTGATCTCTAGAACTGGATGATCCCCCATGATCCATGTTGTCTCCATCAACATTTTCTGATGCTCCCCCTGAAATTATGCTCTCTGAGTTGGATCCTTCAGAATTTGAGTTTCCAGAATTATCAGAACTTGGCCCATCAGAACTTGATGAATCAGAACTTGAAGAGCTTGTTCCAGGTTCTGATGCTTCTTGAGATGTGGTTGGATCTTCAATATGCTCCCCCTGCACAGGTGCATTTTCCTTTGGCGTAGTCACCACAGTTTTAATAACATCAGAGTTTAACCCATCAGAGTTTACAGTATCAGGATTTAGACTATCAGAATTTATAGAATCAGAATTTAAAACTTCGTTCTCAAATCTCAGCTGATCATAATCATTAAAATCTTCAAGTCCAGTAATCTTCTTATCATCAAAAAAGACATTGATAGATTTAATGACAACCCTTGTTCTTAAATTATAGACTCTGAAGTCTTTTGTGGATAGTGGATATCCAATAAAAATTCCTTCATCAGCTTTTAGATCAAATTTGGATAGCTATTCAGGATGAGTCTTAAGAACAAAACACTTGCATCCAAATACATGAAAGTACTTCAGATTTGGCTTCTTTTTCTTCACAATCTCATATGGTGTCTTTCCATGCTTTTTGATAAGTGGTGCATTCTGATTAAAACAAGCAGTCTACACAGCTTCAGCCCAAAAGTAGGTTGGTAACTTTGCTTCATCAAGCATAGTTCATGCAGCTTCAATAAGAGTTCTATTCTTTCTTTCAACAACTCTATTATACTGTGGAGTTCCAGGTGCAGAGAATTCCTGCTTTATTCCATGGTCTTTGCAGAACTCTTCCATAATCATATTCTTGAACTCAGTGCCATTATCACTTCTTACGATTTTCACAGAGTCTTTGACCAATTTATCCAGTTGTTTGACATGATCAATCAAGATAGATGCAATTTCACTTTTTGTGTGCAATAAATACACTCATGTGTATCTGGTAAACTCATCTACTATGACCATAGCATATTTCTTCTTTGCAATAGACATGACATTCACTGGACCAAATAGATCAACATATAGTAGGTGATACGGCTCAAGAATTGAAGATTCAGTCTTGCTCTGGAATGAAGATTTTCTTTGTTTTGCCTTTTGACATGAATCACAAAGGCCATTAGGAGAAAATACTGATTTTAGCAGTCCTCTCACAAGATCTTTCTTGACTAGTTCATTTATATTATTAAAACATAAATGAGAGAGTTTCTTGTGCCAATCCCAGCTTTCTTCAATTGATGCTCTGCTTAACAGACAGATTGCAGAACCATCAGAACTTGTTGAAAGCTTGGCTTCATAAATGTTACCATGCCTGTATCCCTTCAAAACAACTTTGCCTATAGATTTTCTTACAACTTCACAGTGTTCTTCATAGAAATCCACATGATAACCTCTATCACAGATTTGACTAACACTCAGCAGATTGTGTTTAAGTCCTGAGACTAGAGCTACTTTTTCAATAATGACATTCCCAAGATTGATATTGCCATATCCCAGAGTTTTTCCCATGTTTCCATCTCCATAAGAAACTCCTGGGCCAGCTTTCTCCACAAAGTCTGATAGCGGAGCTTTATTTCCAGTCATATGTCCTGAACATCCACTGTCCAGAACTAGGATGTTTTTCCTGTTGCCCTGCAATCACAAAAACCACTAATGATTAGTTTTAAGGACCCGGACTTGCTTGGATCCTTTGGCCTTATTAAGTTTGTTAGCATTTACAGCGGATTTAATTTCAGAGTTTATGCTAACATGTTGTTTATCAGAATTTACAGTATCAGACTTTGCATCAGAACTTACACTAGAAGGAATAATGCTAACTTTCTTTAAAGAAGGTTTTATTTGATAATAATCATAGTACAAACTATGATATTCCTTATAATTATAAATGGAATGCCATAAACTACCACAATGAAAATAAGAATTTTGTGGTTTAAACCTAACAAACTGACTCTTAACTCCTGATTTGGGAGGTAAAGAGTTTATATCCTTATTCTTCCTGCAAAAGGAAGCAAGATGGTTAGAGTTTCCACAGTTATAGCATTTCTTTCTAGGAGCATTAGGAACAGGCTTATAATTATTGCTTGTATTCACACCTTCCTTTCCATTCCTATTTTTCCTAGGTGGCTTTACCTTGTTTACATTCTTAATCTCTTTCATCTTATGCTTAAGCTGCTTCTTTGTCATTAAGCCTATGTTGACTTCAGTTGGCTTATCCTGTTTTAATTTTTCAGAAGTTAACTCTGCCTTAACTTCTGTCTCAGTATCTTTCATCTTTTCAAAATCAGACTTTACAGTTTTAGCTACAAACTTAACAGGATTTACCCTTGGCTTAACAGTTTGTTTAAAAACAATTGGCTTAATTTGTTCAGTTCCTATTTCACTTTTATCATCTCCATAACCTAAGCCCTCTTTCCAGTTTCCACTACTTATCAAATTCTGAGTTGTCCTGCCAGAGTTAGTCCAAGTCCTGATAATCTCTCTTTCCTTTTCTAACTCAGTTTTTAAAGATTAATTCAATTTTAACACTTCATCTCTAACATATAAAGCATCATCTCTTTCTTCCTGAGTTTGATGGAACATAACTAACTCCTTTTCTAAATAGTCATTCCTTTTCTCAAAAAGCCAGATTTTCAGAAGTTAACCTATCACATGTTAAAGTCTGATCTCTATAGCTAATGAATATGGTTTTAAGATAAGATCTCAACTCAGTAATATCATCAGTATGAAAAGCATAAGTTGTTTGAGGTACCTTTAACTAAGCATCATCAGAACTGCTATTAGCATTTGCAATCAAGGCATAGTTCACCTCATCTTCAGAATCTGAAGTATATGTCCAGCTTTTCTTCTTTGTGACAAGTGCTTTGCCTTTGTCACCTTTTCCTTTCTTGCAATCAGGAGATATGTGCCCTTTCTCACCACAATTGTAGCATTTAACATTTGAGTAATCTCCTCTGTCAGACTTTCTTTCCCTTTCTAAATCCGTTCTTATCAGGACTTCCACTTTTCCTGGAAAGCTTCTTTCCCTTTCTGAATTTCCTTTTGGCTATCTTTGTGATACCCTTCACCATAAGAGCACACAATCTCATCATCTCTTCATCAACATCCATCTCAGATAGACTTTCAGTTTCTGAATCCTCATCATTATCAGAACTTGATGACTCGGTATCAGACTTTATGATGAGAGCCTTTCTTTTGCCTTTCTTTGAGACAGCCACTTTGGGGGATTCCTCCTCAGCATTAAGAGAAATTGTCCTTGACTTTCTCCCATGTCTCTTGCTTCTTTGATCCATCTCAAGTTCATGAGTTTTGAGCGTACCATAAATTTCATCAAGAGTGGTTTCATCAAGAGCGTAGTTGTCTCTTATAGTAGTTGCCTTCAAATCCTAACTTTCAGGAAGAGCTAAAAGGAATTTAAGATTAGTATCTTCAAGATCATATTCCTTATCCACCAGTGACAAATCATTCAAGAGTTTGACAAATCTGTCATATAAACTAGTTAATGACTCATCAGGTTTTGAGTCAAAGTGCTCATACTCTTGAGTGGGTATAGTCCTCCTGTTCTTCTTAATTGCATCAGTTCCCTGGCATCTTGTCTCCAAGGCATCCCATATCTCCTTTGCAGTCTTGCAGTTAATTACCCTGTTTGACATGACATTATCAATGGCACTATGCAGCAAATGTCTTACCTTTGCATCCTTGGCAATAGATGAGATATCTTCAGCTGTATACTCATTTTTCTCCTTTGGTACGGTCTTTGTTGGCTGATCTACAACTACAACAGAGAGCTTGGTTGGCTTATGTGGTCCTTCATTAATTCTTTCAAGGTATTCTGGATCTGTAGCTTCCAGAAACATAGCCATCCTCACTTTCCATATGGGATATTCAGAAGGTCTCAGCATGGGAACCCTAATAGTCTCATATCGACTGTGGATTTGAGTCTTTGGAGTTTCTTCAGTTTTGGTGGGCATGGTTGGAGTTTGTTCTTCTTCAGACATGATTGTTTCGGATCTTTACTGTATATGTGTTAACAGATTTGCTCTGATACCACTTGTTAGGTCACACATACTGTAGAAGGGGGTTGAATACAGTGTATAATACAATCAAATCGAATTAAGAACACAAGTATGTAACAAAGAATAATCTTATCAATAAAACAGTATTGCAATGGAACCGTTCTCTCTCAGTGATGAACAAATATCACGAGAGCTTCTAGGGTTACAATGAATAATATTCTCGATTATGATAACGCATATAGTGTAAACCCTATGTTTGTGTTTATATACTACACAGTTACAAGATAATCTCTAATTGATATCGAATATAATTCTGTATCCTAAAATATATCAATTAGTTATCTTTTCCTCCAAGTCTTCTATTCTTCATAGAATTCTTCTCCATGCATATCTCTTCTTGTTTTAGTCTTGATCTTCTTTCCCTTCAATCAGCCGCCTTCCTTATCTGAAAGTCTTCTTAAGTCCTGATATTATCTCCTGATGAATATCTTCTGATATCTTAAGTTCTGATAACTTAAGTTCTGATATCTTAATTTCTGACTTCAGTATAAGTACTGATTTTCAGTTAAGTCCTGATTTGTCCTATTAGTTAAGATCTGAAAAACTAAACACAAATAATTATTAGACATAACATCACAAATATATCTAACATCAGAGATGAATCTGATAGTGATGAGGAAACAATTGAAGCACGGGTTCATGCATCAGAACCTGTTATAGTTGGAGCTGAGAATGTTACTTCATAGAAAGAAACTGCAGCTCAAAGTTCTGATACTTTGAAGAAGAAATTTGTATGTTCTGAAGCTGCTAAAGCAACTCCTTCATTGGCAAGGAGATTGAAGAAAATGAAGGCTAGGAGGTATTTGGCTAAGGGTCCATCAGAAGATACTGAAGAAGCTGAGGAAGAGGATCAGGAATCTCTGATCTCATAAGAACCTATTATCTTTGAAGCCCTTCCAGCTCAAGCCAAAGACACTGCTACTGATACAGTTGTAACCCCTCTTATCTCATATATTAAAGCTACAGATGATGCTAAAGAACAAACTGAAAACTCTGAAATAGATATTCATAATTTGAATATACCAAATGTTCTTTATCCGGAAGCTCCATCTACATATGCTCAAGAATCTCCAACTCATTTTCCAATTTTAAATGCTGAGATACCATCTACATCAACCACACCAGCTCTGGAGATAAATTCTGATGTTCAGAATTTAAATGAAGTTGTTCCTGAATCTCCAGTTGCTTTACACATTGTTGTGTTGTCAGAACATAATGAGTCTTCCTCAAGTTCTGAAGACAGTGTTTCTGCTGAGACTCCAGTTCCTATACTAGGAAAGGAAGAATTGGTGAAAAAATTTGTTGAAAAGGAAGCACCTATTCCTTGGGAGGATAATCACAGAGGTGTGGAGTGGACCAAGAAGTGGAATGACACTGATTTCATTCCAAGTTCTAACATTTTGACAGAGCATATTGCTAAAGCTGATGAGTTGCTCACAAATGCTGATTTTAAGACACAACTCAAGATCACTGCTCTATCTACAAACATCTTCAAGGTCTACATTCTTCTACTCATGAAAAGGTTGATACACTAAAGGAACATGCTGATAAGCTAGATCTACAGCTTAAGCTTGACAAGAATAGATATATCAGATCTACTCTTGAGAAAATTAAAGCCATTGAGAAGATTCAAGAGAAGCAACAGGCCCAAATTGATGAGATCCTGGCTAACAAAGTTTCTCAGAAAGCTCAATTGGAAGAAAGCCAATCTTCAATTGAACTTCTTCTTTCTCTCTTACTTTCTGATGATGCCAAAAAGGGGGAGAAGGTAGTTAAGTCCAAATGCTCACCTACTGAAATAATGAAGAGAAAGGATGATAAAAGTGATGACCAGGGAAACTCTGATAAGAGTAGAGGTCAAGAAAAAGTTTAAGGAAAATCTTCTACACTAAACAAGTCAAGTTCTGATGCTGTGAATGCTAAAAGTCTGAAGTCAAGTTCTGATAAACAAATTCTGATGTCAAGTGTGATATTCTGATTCAGTCAGGATCTAAAGACTCTCAGAAGTTTTTACAAACTCTGAAGCTAAAGGGGAAGCAGACTATTGTTTATTACAAAAATCCTAAAATCTAGACACTTTATGAGGAGATAGCTAGAAGATTATTTCTGAAACAAAATCCAGGAATAGATTTGGAAACTCTCAAGGAGGAAGAAGCTAGATTTGCTGCTGAGAAGACATATCTTAAGTCTAAAGCTTCTGATGCAAAGAAACCTCCAAGGCCTAAGGAAAAAGGCATTGTGATCAGGGAAAAGTCAAATTATGAGACTTCAAAGTCCAAGACTAGATCACAAACTGACATTGATTTTAAATCAAAAGGAAAAGAAAAGGTTGGTGAACCTTTAAAGATTGAGAAAAAGATAAGTTCTTCCATTTCAGTCTATCAAACTACAATGCATGATGATGATTTGATAGAAGATGAAACTGTTGAAATTCTGAAGAGAAGAAAGGTAATTGAAGAATCTAAAACAACCTCTGACACTGCTCAAGTTGTTCAGAATAAAGAACAGCAAGTTACAGAAGAAACAGCAAATTCTGATCAAGTTAATTTGGAAAATATGACAATTGCTGATAAGAAGAGGCTGTTATGGAAGAAACCTACTCTAGTTGAACCAAAATCCAATCTCTTGATGAATCAACTTGTAACATTTGGATTGAGATCCAAGCAACCTAGAGATAAAGTTGGATTAGGTTCTGATGAAGAAAAGATACAAACAGGAGTAGAAGTTACTCTAAGAGATCCTTTCATGTTGACAGGAAAACCATATGAACAAATCAAACAAAAGCACGTTGACAAAGTGTTGTCTGCTCAAATTGTGATAGATGCTCATAATAAGGAAAATATAAAGGAGAAATTGATTTTATTTCTCTATGATGGATTAACTAACAGACTAGCTGATACTGATGTGCTAAAGAAGTCTGTCAGAGAACTTCAACATATTCACTATCTTCTGGAAGTAAAAACTGATGTTACAAGAAGATGGTCAGAATACATTTTGAAGGCTATAAGAGATCTATTTAAAAATTTCCGGTACAAAGACTTCTCAGTATATACCAATGATTACTGAAGATGATGGAAGAGAAATTCCTATGCTGAATAATTCTGCTAAGGTGGAAGTTATTCTAAAAGGAAGATGCTTATGTTATAATGAAAACTTTTCACATCCTAGAGTTATCAGAATTGGTGATGGACTTGAAAGAACATCAATTCAAGCTCTCAGAACAGCCATTTATCAAATTGGTGATAATAAAGATGAAGAACTGATGCAGGTCAAAGCATAGTTAGATGAATTTATGAGGAAAGCTGAAGACAAGTTGGTAAGAGATTTTGTTAAGAATCATTATGGATTCAGATTGATCTAGTGAAGTTGGTAAAGCTACAAGGACTGTAAGTTGTAGTTAATAGTCTTATTAAACTCTTATTGCATTTGAACTTAAATGTTTTTGACATCATCAAATCTATTAACTTGTATATTTTTGCACAATTTACAATTTGGGGGAGATTGTTAGATATATTTGAGATGTCATGTCTAATATGTTTCATGTTAAGTTTTCAGATATTAACAAACAGGATATATCAGTACTTACTGGAATCAGTACTTACTGGAAGTCAAAACTTAAGGATATCAGGACTTAGTTTATCAGAAGATAAATATCAGAAGATGGATATCAGAACTTAAGTATGGAAGGACTAACATTAAGGAAGGAAGCTGATTTACAGGAAAAAAGATCGAGACTAATACAAAAAGAAGATATGCATGGAAAGAGTTAGAGGACTTAAATAATTGTATAAGATATCTGATTGATATATTTTAGGAGACAGAATTATATTCCATATCAATTAGAAGTTATCTTGTAATTGTGTACTATATAAACACAGACATAGGTTTACACTATATGTGTTATCATTATCGAGAAAATCATACATTGTAACCTAGCAGCTCTCGTGATATTTGTTCATCACTGAGAGAATAGTTCCACTGTAACAGAGTTTATTATATCGAATATATTTGTTTACTATTACTTGTGTTCGAAATTGATTTGATTGTATTCTACACTGTATTCAACCCCCTTCTACAGTGTTGTGTGACCTAACATCATCCCAATACAAAGGTGATCTACACTTGCGTCCATACAGGGCTTCATAAGGAGGCATTCCAATACTGGCATGATAACTATTGTTGTATGAGAATTCAATTAAAGGTAAGTGTTCATCCCAGTTTCCCTTAAAATCCAAAGCACAAACTCTTAACATATCTTCTATTGTCTGGATGGTTCTCTCACTCTGACCGTCTATTTGGTGATGATAGGCGGTACTCATATTCAGCTTGGTTCCTAGACATTCTTGAAACTTAGTCCAAAACCTTGAATTGAATCTCGGGTCTCGATCTGATACAATGGAAACATGGACTCCATGTTTGGTCACTATTTCATCCAAATATAACTTAACTAGCTTTTCCAAAGAATATCTTTCGTTGATTGGGAGGAAATGTGCTGACTTTGTCAATCTATTTATGATTACTCAAATAGCATCATGATTCGCTCTCGTCTTTGGAAATCTCACTACGAGATCCATTACAATCTCTTCCCATTTCCATTGAGAAATATCTAAGGGTTATAACAATCCGCTCGGCCTTTGGTGTTCAGCTTTCACAGTTTGGCACACGTGACATTTACTAACCCAATTTGCAATTTCCTTCTTCATTCCTGACCACCAGAAGTTCTTCTTTAAATCTTGATACATTTTAGTACTCCCAAGGTGGAAAGAAAATAGAGAGTTGTGCGCTTCGCGTAAAACTTTATTCTTCAGTTTCGTCACATTGGGAATCCAGATTCTGGAAGAAAATCTAAATATACCTTAGTTATCCTCTTGGGTACAAAGTTCTTCTCCTATCAGATTATCCAGTTCTTGCTCCATAATTCCTTCTTGACACCTTTTAATCTTATCGATAAATGTTGGTTGAAACATAATCTCATACAATTGCTTTTTACCTTTTCTTGGTACTCGAACTTCAATTTCCATCTTCTCCAAGTCTCGTGCTAACTTTTCTGTAATATGAATTATATTCAGCCTCTCTTTTCTGCTCAAGGCATCTGCCACCATCTTGTCCTTACATGGGTGATAGTTAATAGAACAATCATAGTCTTTAATTAGTTCCAACCATCTTCTTTGTCTCATGTTCAAGTCCTTCTGAGTGAATATATACTTTAAGCTCCTATGATCCGTGTAAATATCGCACTTTTCTCCATATAAATAATGTCTCCAGAATTTTAATGTAAAAATTATAGTTTCCCACTCAAGATCATGGACTGGATACTTCTGCTCATAATGTTTTAGTTGTCTGGAGGCATAAGCGATGATCTTATCGTGTTACATCAGTACACAGCCCAATTCTTTTAAAGAAGTGTCGTTATATATCACAAAGTTCCCCGTCTCATCTGGTAATGCTAATACTGGAGCTGTGTAATAACTCGAATTTTTGAGACCTTGTAAAACGTTTAATGAATAGTAACCCTGACGGAAGGGAAAAACTTTTGAGCCCACACTATGTAGTGCATGAGAAAATGAGTTTCGGAGTTGATATTATGATTATATGTACCAAATGAGTGTGTGTAAACGCTATTAGTTTTCGAAGAAAACGAACTTTGAAAAATGACCATATTTACGACTCATCGAGGATTAAGAGGATCACAATATAATTACAAGATTAAAACCCTACTGGATTTATATCCAAGTATAATAATTCAAAACATAAGGAATAAATACGAAAGGAATTACGTCGCGAACCATTTACGAGTAAGTATTACGAAAACGTTTAAGCGACCGAGCGAACGCGTAAACGATTAAATAAACGCAACGTGTTAAACAACCATGGTAAGAAAGTAACCACGGTTACTTTATCAAATAGTGAGCTAGATATAGGATGATCAACCAAGGCTAGTCAAATAGTGTGCTAAGGAAGCTAAAACAAGTAGCTTACCTTATAAACTAGGAAGCTACTTAGATTTGTCCATGGATTTGGCAACAAGAATAAACCTAGGATTCTATACTAGAAGAATATCAAATCAATATAAGATATCACCAATCCCATTTCCTAGAAGGAACCAAGGAAGCAAGCATAAAACACTCCTTCTCTCCCCATTTCTTCCATTTGGCCCTTCACCTTCAAGCCAAGAAATCAAATTCAATTCTTCAAGTTCTAGCCATGGTTAAATTCTCCCATTAATTCTGAATCTTCCTAACAACCAAACTAAGGTAAGATAATTCTTTGATCTCTTTTTATCAAGGTTTGATGGGTGAAATAAAATCAAGAAAGTTGCTAGTGAATAGTATGAATAGTAACTCTTCTTTGGTTTCTTGATTTCAATGGTGGTTTTAGGTTCCAAAAAGCATACCAAGCACTCCCAAGACTCCACCATCCTCAATAACACATCTAAATCTTTCAATAAAGGTAAAACTCTTTGACCCAACGTTATTTAAAGATTCAATTTCAAGATCCTTTTAGTATGTAGTTATAAACCTAGTTTTAGAGGTGATATTTTTGAAATCTTGATCCCGCCTCAAGATTTAAGGTTGATTGTTGTTGCCTCAAGAACATGATTTTATTGATAGGAGTTAGTGTATTGATGATGATATGGTGATTTTTGGTGTTAGTATAAAGATTTAAGGCGTAAACGAAACTCCGATCAAAAACATAATCTCGTTAAAACGAACAAACCGTAACTTTAAGTTTCTGCAGAAAGTTCCGAAGATTTAAACTGTAGTTTCTTGAAACATAACCCTTGATTATGATAGACAATGTTATAAGGATATTTTGGGCGCTTGAATCGCTTGATTCCGATTTACGGATCAAAAGTTATGGTCGTTTTACTAAAAGTGATTTACGCGACAAAAACTGCTACGAATCACGAACTTTGAAAATATAAAGGATCGACTTAAATGTGTTCATAAATCATGAAATTTTTACAAAGAGTAGAATATCGAGTTTCCTAACTGCCATAAAAATTTCAAGTGAAAATAAAGATTTTTCAATTTTATAAAAATATCGGAGCCGAGACCTGCGCGATTAGAAACCGTAGAATCCATAAGTGGAGCCGACGATGAAAATGAAAATGAACCTAAGATACTTAGAAAAATAAAGAGACCATGATGTGAATAAGGACTTAAAGGAATAATAAGGGTAATATAAGTTGAGAGGGTGTATAATAAGTAGCGAATGAGTGCGAGTCGCCGTAAATTAGAACGGGACCTAACGAAATGAATTGTGTTCATGATTATAAATTTCCGAGCGGAACCTAGAGCATTCTCCACCTCGAGATACCCAGGAAAGTTTATGAACCCAACTCCATTTATTGTTGTGTTGTGAAAGTTTTATTATCATTGTATAATATCATGCTTGCCATGATACGTAGTAATTGAACTTTTCGCATAATATAGCGATGTTGTACAATAAGTATATGTCATAAAATATTTAATTCCTCTTTAAGCGTGCCGTATGATTATAAGACCGAGAGTCGGTCGAGATTTTAAGATGAAAACCCAGGAATCATTCCGGTGATATTATAGCACGATTACAAGTCCATAACAGTACGTTTTAAAGGGACTCAACGTCCACTTACGAAACATTAAAATACCTCGAACTTTTATTAAACGATTTCCCAACAATCATATTCCCTCAACTATATTTTATTTTTCGAGTAATAAATATTATATACCTATTCCTTTCTTATGGGAGAAGTATACTCCAACGATTATTTATTTCAAACCCGATTAAACATTAAAGATTATTAATTGCGTAGAAATAAACTAGTTGAGGAATATTGTTTTAAATATTTTTTAAAAGAGTAAACTCATTCGAGGTTTAATTATTTATCGATTATCATTAATTATTATTCATTAAAGGGTTTATTTATGATTTAAAAATCATAGGACTTGATTTAAAATACCTTCTGATTTTCGGAAAATCATTTGAATAATTTCATATCGTCGGAGAATATTATCTCGACTTATTTTGAATATAGTTTCAAAGAGAAACTGCCCCCCCCTATTTAATTATCTATTGACAACGGTTAACTCACATCCTTATTACTTCCTTCGAAAACTTTCGGAAGTACATATATATATATATATGAAGTAAAGCTATACCTATCAACAAGCAAAATGCTTGGGGAAACTTCGATGTGATTCGAGTTCTCGGGATATGATAGGATCTTTTAAAGGATAAGGGAGGGATAGGATCCAAGTACTTCGTGTATTGGATAGACTACTAGTACCGTAGGAGACGGTACAACCTGTACCTAAGGACCTGCGAAGTGTGTGTATACCTGAAATGAGGACACATAGCCCGTATGTGGCAAGGGTGATAACCGGGATACGAAGGTGTCGTCCTTCTACTAGTAGAAAAGGTTACCTTATCGCAGTACGATTGATCATCGTATGCGGTGGCTCCAACGAATGTCCTATTCTTCCAATTGGAATTATGATGCAATACCGTAACCCAAGCCTAGGTGCTGGGTTTACTATTAAGGTATTCGCAGGATAATAAAATCCACTAAAGAATTGTTTTTATAAGAAGGTGTGTGTCATCAAAGGAAAAACTAAATTCGAATAAAACATGATTATCACATATGATGTTTTACGTAAGTTATCATACAGTTATTTTCATACTATACATTATTATGCTGGGCATTATTGCTCACACTTGTTTTCTTAAATCACATATACTGCATGCTATACTCAAAATAGAACCTTGATCAATAAGGTATATGAGAAGACCCCTTATGAGTTAATGTCCAACAAGAAACCAACAGCGAAATACTTTCATGTGTTTGGAGAAAAGTGCGTTGTGCTTAAGGACAATGAGCAACTTGGAAATTTTGATGCTAAAGCTGAAGAAGGTATCTTTCTGGGCTATTCTCAAGAGTCAAAGGCTTACAGGGTATATGTGATTAGTGATCAAAAGGTTGTGGAAATCCTTAATGTAACATTTGATGACGCCAAGCTCCCAAATATTCAGAAGGAAGATGATAGAGATAATCTTGATGTTGAAGATCTTTCTGATGGAGAAGATGAGCCTGAAGTTGTTCCAAACAACAATAATAATGGAAATAATCCTGATGATCATAATTCTGATGCAGACTCTAAAGGTAATGGTCATGAGACAATTAATGATAGTTACACTATCTCAGGGACTAGTCCTCAAGCTTCAGATTCTGGAGATCAAGCTGGCAACAACTTAGGGGGAGCAGAACAAGAAGAAGAATAAGGATCTGGTAGTCAGACACAACACAACACAACAGTAAATCAAGATGCCTACCATGAGAACCACAGCCAGGAAATGGGTAGGAAATGGTTAGCTGTTTCGTAGATTGTTTGGTGTTGTACCACAGGTAGTCCGAATAAGCTGGATAGGTTTTCAGTTGTTTTTAGTTCGGCTTATTTATAAGTATGACTTATGTAAGGTAATAAACAAGAAACGTATATTTGACCGACGAACTAGCCTTACTTAAGGTTACTCCCCGGTAAGACTTAACTACTTTTGGGTTATAATAATTATCACTTTATGGCTGAATTACTCTAGCTATGAATGGTTCATTTCCAAGACAATAACCTCTAAGTGTGTGTGTGTGATAAGTGTGGGGTCGTAAAGTGTGAGTATTTATATATTGTAGTGGTTGTAGTAGTTTAGATGGCGTGGCCTCCGAGATTCCTGACCTCGGATTTTGGGGCGCCACAAGCTGACACTAGTCTCTTCTTTAGTTCCTAGAAGCTTTCTTCACACTTCTCTGTCTAAATAAATTTCTCATTATTCCTGGTTAGCTTGGTTAACGGAGCTGCGATCTTAGAAAAATCCTTTACAAATCTTCGATAATATCCTGCTAGCCCCGAAAAACTTCTCACTTCTGTCGGAGTCTTTGGTTGTTCCCATTTGGATACGGCTTCAATCTTTACAGGATCTACCTTGATACCTTCCTTGCTTACCACATGTCCAAGAAACTGTACTTCTGTCAACCAAAACTCACACTTGGAAAATTTCGCGTACAGTTATTTTTCTCTAAACCTTTGGAGGGAAATCCTTGGATGTGTTGCTTGATCTTCTTGAGTCTTTGAATAAATGAGGATGTCATCAATAAATACAATAACAAACTTATCCAAGTACTCCTTATACCCCCGGTTCATTAAATTCATAAAAGCCAATGGTGCACTGGTTAATCCAAATGACATCACTAAGAACTCGTAATGGCCATACCTTATTCTGAATGCAGTTTTAGGTATATCTTCAGGCTTGATCTTCAGTTGGTGGTAGCCAGATCTTAGGTTGATCTTTGAAAAACAGCATGCTCCTTTAAGCTGATCAAATAAATCATCAATCCTCGGCAAGGGATACTTATTCTTGGTTGTCAACTTATTCAGCTCCATATAGTCAATACATAGCCTCATACTTCCATCCTTCTTCTTTATGAATAACACTGGAGCACCCCACGGAGAAACACTTGGTCGGATGACTCCTTTATCTAACAGTTCTTAGACTTGCTTGGCCAACTCTTTCATTTCCACTGGAGCCATTTGATAAGGAGCTTTAGAAACTGGCTCTGCTCCTGGAATCAAATCAATACAAAACTCTATTTCTCGATTGGGTGGTAATCCTGGCAATTCTTCCAGAAAGACGTCGGAATATTCTCTTACTATTGGAATCTCATCCAGAGTGGGTGTCTCTTTCTTTGTGTCCATAATATGAGCCAAATATGCCTCACATCCTTGTCTTAACAATTTCTTTGCCTGCAATACTGAGAGAAACTTATTGTCCTGCATCTATCCTTTATAACTTATCCTTACGTTATTTGTTGTACACATAAAAATTCTCTTCTTCTTGCAGTTAATACTTTCCTTATACAGAGACAACCAATTCATGCCTAGAATAACATTAAATTCTCCTAACTCAAAAGGTATTAGGTCAGCGGGAAAAGAATGACCTGAAATCTCTATAGAGCACTTAGGGCAGAATTGGCTTACATGTATCTTATCTCGATTGACCACTTCTATGGTCAAAGGTACATATAAGTCTTACAAAATTAATTGCATTTTATTCACACAGTTCAGGGATATGAAAGATTTAGACGCTCCCGAATCAAATAGAATGTTAACAAGCACGAAATTAAGAGAAAGCGTACCTGCGACTACGTCGGAATCCTGAGTCGTAGATTTCTTAGTCTTTTTGAAAGTTCTGTCTCTAGCTATACTTGTTGTTGTTCCTTGAGATGCACTTCCTCCTATACTGCCCTGTGTAGCTGATTTGCAATTCCTAGCAATGTGCCCCACTTTACCATAGCTAAAATAGGTGACTCTTTGGTTCTCAGACTTGTACTTCGTAGAATAATGACCTTTCCGACCACACTTGAAACAGTTAACGTTCTCTCTACACTGACCACTGTGCTTCTTTCCACATGTCTTACAATCGATCACCGGCTTGCTGGACTTTTTAGAGTAGAACTGACTGAAATGGTACTGGGCCTAACTTGGGGGAAATATATCCTCCTGAATTTCCTGTCTCCATTCCTTCCAAACTGTCGCGGACACTTTTGGCTTTCTTCTCCTTTATCTGACTTCGCAGGCCCACCTTCAAACTTTCTCTTCCTTTCACCTTTTTCTTTAGAAGCCAACCTCTGATCACTTTCTATCACTAAGGTAGCCTGAACTACTAAAGTATATGTCTTGAGTTATAGAGCTTCAACTC
The DNA here is from genome assembly GCF_009905375.1 of Apium graveolens. NCBI lineage: Eukaryota > Viridiplantae > Streptophyta > Magnoliopsida > Apiales > Apiaceae > Apium > Apium graveolens. The sequence continues at coordinate 235,071,114 of NC_133648.1, read as the reverse complement.
CACTCCTAATCTCTGGCTTCAATCCTTGTTGAAACCGCTTTGCTCTCTGGGCTTCCGAACTTACATACTCTGGTGCTATACGAGCCAATTCTGTGAACTTGGCTTCATACTCTGTGACACTTCTGTCTCCTTGCTTCAACTCCAAAAATTCCATCTCCATCTGATTCTGGAGACAATCCGGAATATATTTTTCCAAGAACAGTTCTTTGAATAGGATCCAGGGATTAGGACCTTCTCCTTCCAAGGCTCGCGTAGACTCCCACCAATAGTTCGAATCATTCTTCAGAAAGTAACTAGCATAGTCTATCTTTAAATCATCACTCACCTTGGTGAGAGCAAAAGCCTTCTCTATTTCCTTCAACCAGATCATGGCAGCAACATGATCTACTTCACCTTTCAACTCTGGGGATTTCACAGCTTGGAAAGATTTAAAACTAACAGTTTGGGTTGTCCCCTCAAATGATATTGTTTTTGGATTTGTAGCTGCTGCTGTTGGATTTGTGGTTGTTGTTGTATGAGCTGTTGTTGTTATTGTTGCTGAAATTGTTGTTGCTGCTGTTGGAATTGTTGTTGTTGTTGGGCCAGCTGAGTAGACTGCTCACGCAACAGATCTATCAATTCACTCATGGAGGGATCCCCAGCATATCCGTTGTTGGGTTGAGGATTCTTCTTATGTGGCATTCTCCTGAAACATAACAGTCATATAAGAAAAATGGAATGCTCCAAACAGTTTATACATATGTATCAGGAGAGTGCTGCCACAATGAAAATATCCTCATCCTCAATTAATTGGATCCATCCTGAGTGAATGGTTAAATTCTAGAAATGCCAGCAATAGAAGCAACAATAATAGTAACAACAGTAATAACAACGCACAAGTATATAAAATTGAACAACATAATAAAGCAGCTACTATATAACAACCGCACAGAAATCCAACTAGTACAACTGATATCCAACTACTAAACCATCCGAATACATAACAAAATTGGTTGATATAACAGGCTTCATCTACTACATGCTACAACAACATAATGTACATATAAAACAAACTACAGAACTCCTGAAATGACTAGATCTGAGCTCTATCTATCACTGATGCAACTCTGCTCTAACAATTGCCACTGCCACCAATCGTACCCAACTCGAACACCAACCAGTTATCCAAGTCCTGGTACTGGATAGCCCTAAACTCAGAGCTAATGAAAGGGTCAATAGATCTAGCTCGCTCAACAGCAGTCTCAGTCAAAGTCCTCGCTCTAGCCTGGATATTGGGTGAGGGAATAGGAATACCCTGGAAGGGTCCAACTGGTACTCGATCAAGATGTGCGGCCAACTCCATGCTCTAATCTCTAATAAAAGATCTTTTCACCGCCTGATGAATATGATACGAAAATGGGGAGAAAGTACCTGTGGAAGCAGAAGGAGGGAGTGGAGGTCTAGGGAAAGAAGAGCTGGGTCCGCAACCCGGTGGAAAATCCCTAACAGCTGAAACTGACCTCTGCACCCAATGAGGACGGGCACTAGGTGTGACGCCCTCCAAACCCGGGGTCTAGATTTGGGGGTCACTCGCCAATAAACCAAAATAAATAATCACAGCGGAATAATATAATAAATACGACCCCTTTTTACCTACACTGGATCGATCACAGGTTATAGTATGGAACAGGCACTAATATAAACCAACTGTTATTACAGACCATAGTCTAATTAGTTTTACAACTTATTCAAATTTTATTACAAACCTCTAGACTAATTAAGCGTCCCAAACTGTCTACCTGGAAACACACCAACTATTTACAAGCACAAAACCTCTGGTCAGACCTGGAACTTAAGCTTGCTCTGGCCTAGCTGAAAGAATCAAGATATGAAATAAGTATGAGCGAACGAAATGCTCAGCAAGTAATAAATAGCTTATGATTTAGAATAACAACTGTATATCTGATGAACAAAACCAACTAAGCTAACTGAACAGTATCAAAACTGATAAAAATTTGATAATAAACAACATTTGCAATATATTATGTTTTGGGACTGGAATCCTCGAACGACGGTGTGTTGCCGCCGGTGATCAGCCGCGGAGCAACACCGGTATGCCGAAGCATATCCAACTAAACAAAAGGTACCCAAGGCACATATTGGCCTAGCAAGGTGTTATATCCTGTATAACACATAGCTCACACTGGACCGCCGCCACGGCCTCTTACGCAACCATCCAACCCATAAAAACAATTTTCCGCCAAAAGAGTCGAATCAAATGACATCCTTAACCACATAACTCCCCATTTCTCATGGTCCGGAGTTTTCTCAACAACCAATGGCGAAATAACCAGAACAATTAGTTATTCGCTAATCTCAATTCAAAGCTTTGCCGTATAGAGTAATTCATAGCGAAACATAAAACGTTTAACTATTCTGAACTTAGAATAGTATGGATATTGAAAGAATAAAGTTCAGAGTCAATATCAATTGAATGATAAATAAAGATATAGGTACTTGTATAATATGATTAGAAATGAACGTCACTTGAACGATAAGTGAAGTTAGGGTACTTGCCTGGTATGCTCAATAACCTCTTACTTTAACTCTGCTTCTAACTGCTGGCTACTATCTTCGTCTAACACTTGACTGCACTCCTTGCTACTCGATTCTATAAACAAAAAGACTATCTTAATTGACAGAACTAAACTCAATCGACGTAACTCTACGTCTTGACATCTCCCCGACCATTTATAACTAAGCATGGCATATTAAACTGTAAACAAATAGCATACTTATCACATAACACATAATCATGACATTTGTATAACACATAATCTCATAACTCATACAATACATAATTCAGATCATTAAAAGATACGTCTCAGTGCGCTCAGAATGAAAATCAGGTCAATATTAGCATTTATCGATCAAATACCGACTCAAACTGATATACAAATTAAATGATATTGCAATATAAAAGAAATTAGGTCTCAAAAGTATTTTTATTGAAAGCGCAATATTTTTCTGAGTCTGTACGCGTTCGTTTCGTATTAAACGGACAAACGGTCGATTTATTATGAACTTTTGAACATTTTTCGGAATAAAACGGGTCTCCAAATCATTTAATAATTAAATAATAGGGCTCGAATACTCGAAAATAATTTTATAAAAATTATCGATCCGGGAAAATAATTTAAAATAATATTTTAAAGCTCGAAACTATTTTTCGGAATTTTTAAATTAATAATAAATAATTAAATCTAATTAAATAATCAATTAAAATTAATTAATAACTAATTAAATTAATTAATCAATTAATATTTAAATTAATTGACTAATTAAATTATTAATTATCAACTAAAATTAATTAACTAAATAATTTGGATTTATTTTGAATAAAAAAATAAATTTTCAGAATTAAAATCATGAATTTTCAAAACAAAATGAATTTTTTTAGAAATTAAAATAGGATTTTTGAATTATTTTAAAACTGAATTTTCAGAAACATAATTTGGAAAATAGAATTGGGGAAATCTGGATCGAAACCGGGTCATGGCGGGTCGAAGTTCCGGGTCGAAAAGAACCAACCGGGTCACGAAGAACACCGGTGGTTCTTCCCAGAATCCGGCCGCCATCGGCGCGGTTCCGGCAAACTCCGACGAGGACCAAGACCCCGTCTGTTGCCCTCGATTCATGTTGCAAAACACTCGCACATAACCCAGCAATTCAGAGATAGCAATAACACTGATCGATCATTCCGGTTTCATCAATTCCGGTTAAAAACTCCATTAAAACCGGTTACCACGAACACCAACTCCGACCAACTCGATTTACGTGATTCCGCAATCAAACAATAAACTTTTATACATAAATCGACTGTAAGAAACCTACTGAATCTATTGGTACCATCAAAACAATCCAACAATCAGCCAATAAGAAACCCCTAATTCGGGGGAATAAACCCTAAATTACGAATTTACAAATCACTAGTCGTTTGAATGATTTGAGGGCATAAACAGAAAGAACATGAAAATCTGAACATTTTGGTTACTCATACTTTAAATTCTGAAGTCTGCATCACCCTCAAATTTGGGTTTGATTCTCAGAACTTTTCAAGAACACCAAGAACACATATTCAAAGAATTTTCAGAAAATCAAACCTCAATTTCTATATGATACTGAACCCTATTTTTGAAGTATAATATACCAAATTGACCAGAAAAATATGCTCTACAACATGGAAGCATCAAATCACATCAACAACATCAAGAACAAATTTTCATAATTTAATTATCAAATAATTCGAATATAAATAATTAAATAAGAAAATTACCATGATTTCTGGAAAGAAACTGATGATTGATTCAGAAAGAAGATTTCGAGAGCTTCGTTTTGATATGCCGCACGCCCGAATCGGAATTCGATAACGTCTTCGTTCGTGTGTTTGATTCTCAGGAACGTATCGATTTCTCGGGTTTTTCTCTGTATTTACGGTATTTTAACTGGTTGCAAATGAATAAACGAAATAAACAAAATAAGAAATAGGCTATTTATATTTATGGAATATTGGATCGTTCGTGATCGTTTTGGGTCGTTAAATTAGTTGCTTAGCCGCTAAGTAACTGTAAAAACGATACAATTCAATACCAGAATTGGATAATTATCAAAACCGGGCTTTTTATAAAACACCATATACGAAAATAACGTAAAAATATCCCGTCTTTCGAGATTACGGGTTTTATTGATTACCGAAATAACTATCGTATTGAAAATATTGCGTCGGGCCGCGCACGAGTCAAACCGTAATCCGGATCGAAAAAGTCAAAACACGGAAAATGTCCAGAATTACCAGATTAGGTTAGGAAGGAGTTTTCGGAAGAGTTTCGGGTTGTAAAAACGCAAAACGGTTGAAGTTGGAAGATTCCCGGCTTTATAAAAAAAAATTATAATTATTCTGAAAATAATTAATAATTCATAAATCATTATAAAATCATATAACACTCCAAAAATTACCAGAAAAACACTACAATTATCTATATTTTGTTCTGGACATATAAAAATTCAAATATTCAAATAATGTCACATATAAACATTCAGATATCTATTCTACTTTTCAGATAATTCACCAAAAATTCACATAAAATAACATAAACAATTCCGAATAATAATAATAATATTTGAAAATATATGGGATATTACAATCTACCCCCCTTAACAGGATTCTGTCCTCAGAATCAGCCTAGGAAAATAAATGAGGATACTTGGATCGCATTTCGCTTTCCAATTCCCAAGTCGACTCTTCAACCTTGGGATTCCTCCACAAGACTCGCACTAAAGATACAGACTTATTCCTAAGTACTCTTTCTTTCTTATCTAAAATCTGTACTGGTTGCTCTACAAAAGATAAATCTGGTTGGATCTCGATTGGCTCATATTCTATCACATGGTTCGAATCAAGCAAATAATGCTTCAACATCGACACATGGAACACATTGTGAATATGTTGCATGTGAGGTGGTAATGCTAATTCATAAGCAACCTTTCCCACACGCTTCAAAATCTCAAAAGGACCAACATAACGCGGACTCAGCTTTCCTTTCTTCCCAAATCTTGATAGACCTTTCCAAGGAGAAACTTTTAATAGCACTGCTTCACCAACTTCAAATTCCATATCTTTTCTAGTAGGATCTGCATATTTACGTTGACGGTCTTGAGCTGCTGTTAATCTTTTCCGAATGAGTTCTATTTTCTCTTTTGTCTGCTGGATCAATTCTGGACCCAAAATCTTTCTCTCACCAACTTCTTCCCAACATATTGGAGATCTGCATCTTCTCCCGTACAAGGCTTCGTAAGGCGGCATTCCAATGCTGGCATGATAGCTGTTGTTGTAGGAGAATTCAACTAATGGCAAATGCTCGTCCCAACTCCCTTCAAAATCTAGTACACATACCCTCAGCATATCTTCAATAGTCTGAATCGTTCTTTCACTTTGACCGTCCGTCTGCGGATGATACGCGGTACTCATGTTCAGCTTCGTTTCGAGATAATCTTGAAAACTTCTCCAAAATCTTGAGTTAAATCGAGGATCTCTGTCTGAAACTATGGATACTGGAACTCCATGTCGTGTCACAATTTCTTTAAGATATAACCGTACCAATTTATCCATTGAGAATCTCTCGTTGATAGGAAGAAAATGCGCTGACTTCGTCAATCTGTCGATAAGAACCCAAATAGCATCATGATTCGCCCTGGTCCTCGGTAATCCGACTACAAAATCCATCGCTATATGCTCCCACTTCCATTCTGGAATATCCAATGGTTGTATTAATCCACTGGGCCTTTGATGTTCTGCTTTAACTCGCTGGCAAGTGTAACACTTACTTACCCATTCTGCAATTTCCTTCTTCATGCTTGGCCACCAAAAGTTTTTTCTTAAATCTCGGTACATCTTCGTACTCCCGGGATGAATTGAGTATCTAGAGTTGTGAGCGTCTCGAAGAATTTCATCTTTCAGCTCGGCTATGTTGGTTATCCATATTCTGGAAGAAAATCTTAATATCCCTTTATCATCCTTTTGACTCCCTGTTTCTTCTCCTGTCAAACTGTCTCGTTCATGGCTCATTACTTCCTCTTGACATCTTCTTATTTTCTCTAATAATTCTGGTTGAAAAGACATTGCACACAATACCTCTGTAGACATACTTGGAATACTAACCTCTATTTCCAGCTTATCGAATTCCCTGATTAATTCCTCGGATGAAGTTATCATGTTTAACCTTTCTTTTCTGCTCAGAGCGTCGGCCACCACATTTGCTTTGCCTGGATGATAATTAATAGTACAGTCATAGTCCTTGATCAATTCTAGCCATCTTCTCTGTCTCATGTTCAATTCCTTCTGGGTGAAGATATACTTTAAACTCTTGTGGTCCGTGTAGATCTCGCACTTTTCCCCATAAAGATAATGCCTCCATATCTTCAATGCAAACACTATAGCTGCCAATTCTAGATCATGCGTTGGATACTTTTCTTCATGTGGTTTCAACTGTCTTGAAGCATAGGCTATTACCTTGTCATGCTGCATCAAAACACATCCCAATCCTTTGTACGACGTATCACTGTAGATCACAAAATTTCCTTGTTCATCTGGCAAGACTAGTACTGGAGAAGATACTAATCTATTCTTTAATTTCTGGAAACTTTCTTCGCACTTCTCCTCCCATTCAAATTTCTGATTTTTCCTGGTGAGCTTTGTCAATGGCATAGCTATCTTCGCGAAATCCTGCACAAATCTTCTGTAGTAACCTGCTAATCCCATGAAACTTCTTACTTCTGTTGGTGTTTTTGGCCTCTCCCAGTTGATTATGGCTTCAACCTTTGCTGGATCCACTTCCACTCCTTTATTGCTAATCACGTGCCCAAGAAATCGTACTTCTTTTAACCAAAATTCACACTTGGATAACTTTGCGTACAATTTCTCCCATCGCAGTATTTCCAGAACTATCCCCAAATGCTCTGCATGCTCCTCTTCTGTTTTAGAATAGATCAAGATGTCGTCTATAAACACGATCACGAATTTATCCAAATACTTCTTAAATACTCGATTCATCAGATCCATGAAAGCTGCTGGTGCGTTGGTTAATCCAAATGTCATCACTAGAAACTCATAATGCCCATATCTGGTTCTAAATGCGGTCTTCGGAATGTCTTCAGGCTTGATCTTCAGTTGATGATATCCGGATCTTAAATCAATTTTAGAAAACCATATAGCGCCTTTCAATTGGTCAAACAGATCATCGATCCTCGGCAATGGGTATTTGTTCTTAATGGTCAGCTTGTTTAATTCTCGATAGTCAATACACAGTCGCATACTCCCGTCTTTCTTCTTGACAAACAGTACTGGTGCACCCCATGGGGATACACTGGGTCTTATAACTCTTTTCTTTAAAAGATCTTGCAGCTGAGATGCCAATTCTTTCATCTCCACTGGTGCCATCCGGTACGGGGCTTTAGAAACTGGTTCTGTTCCGGGTGCTAGATCAATCGCAAATTCAATTTCTCTGTCGGGAGGTAATCCTGGTAGATCATCTGGGAAAACATCTGAATATTCGTTGACAACTGGAATCGCTTCTAGTGCTGGAACTTCTTTACTGGTGTCTACCACATGGGCCAAATATGCTTCACAATTCTGACGCAATAACTTTTTCACTTGAGCGATCGCTAAGAACTTCTTCTCTTGCCTATTTCCTCGAAATATCACCTTCTTCTTACTACCCAAGGTCTGAAGTCTCACTTTCCTATTCTTACAATCAATTTGAGCGTTATTTTCTGACAACCAATCCATTCCAAAAATAACATCAAATTCTCCCAACTTAAAAGGTATCAAGTTGGCATAAAAATGATGTCCTCCTATTTCAATATCGCACCTCGGGCACACTCGGTCGACAAAAACTTGGTCCTTATTAGCTAACTCTATCATCAACGCTTGTTCTAACAACTTAACTTCGCAATGCAGTTTATCGACAAAACTTTGAGAAATAAATGATCTTGTAGCTCCAGAATCAAATAAAACTTTAACATCTATGGAGTTGACTGGAAGCGTACCTGCCACCACGTCTGAACTCTGAACAGCATCCTTCATAGTCATATTGAATGTCCTAGCCTTTGGCTGGTTCTTTGTTGGTGGTCCTTCAATCCTTGGCACATTAGCAGTTGGTTCAGTTGTCTGGCAGTCCCTGGCAATATGCCCCATCTTTCCACATTTAAAGCACAATATCCCTGATCTTTGAGCTGTAGTCTGACTTCGACACTCATTAGAATAGTGTCCCTTCTGATTACACTTATAACACAACACATTAGCCTTACAAATCCCAAAATGCCTTCTACCACAAAATTTGCACTCTGACGCAGGTGGACGATTGGGTCTCTGCTGATTTGAATTCTGAAAACGGTTCCCATTTCCTAGCTGTGGTTTCTTAAATCCCACACTCTTATTATCCTGAAACTCTGGCCTTTTATTGAAACGGCCCTGGAAGTTACCTTGTTGCTGGCCTCCCCCTGAGGTTTCTATTTTCCTTTTCTTCCCATCCTTCCCTTTTTGATACATATCACTCTTACTTTCAATCACCATTGCTTTCTGCACCACTGCCATATATGAAGTTAATTCAAACATGGCCACCCTATTCTGAATCCAAAATCTCAATCCCTGCTCAAACCTTCTTGCTTTCTTTTCATCCGTATCAACCTGGTCTGGCACGAACCTCGCTAATTCAGTAAACTTAGCTTCGTACTCAGCTACAGTAAGATCTCCCTGGGCTAAGTTCAAGAATTGGATCTCCATTTGATTCTTCATATACCTCGGAAAATACTTCTCTAGAAACAGCTCTGTGAATCTCTCCCAAGTTATAAACTCACCTCCTTCCAATGCTCCCGCGGATTCCCACCAATAGTTCGCCTCACCCTTCAGAAAGTAACTTGCAAACTTGGTCTTCTGCTCAGCTCCTGCTCCGACCAATTCAAAAGCCTTTTCCATTTCCTTAAGCCATGCATTGGCTTCCACAGGATCAGCACTTCCCTTGAACTCAGGTGGCTTCACTGCTTGAAACTGCTTAAAAGTCACTACAGGTGGTGCTGCTCGCTGCTGCTGTTGCTGTTGCTGTTGTTGTTGCTGCTGCGTAAGATGTAACATCTGCTGCTGCATCAGTCCCAACATCTGGATAATCGCTCTGTACGGCTCTCGGTATTACCCTCTCCTGAATTATTCCTTCTCTTTGGTGCCATTATTCTGGTAAGAAACAAGCAACATATATAATAATCTGTCAAGCATTGTGTCAAATATGTAGCAATTCCTTAGCATATCAAAATTCACAAACAATATCTCTTCCCTGAATATCATAAACTTGCTACCATATTAACACAAATGACATTATTATCACATAATCCTGCTTATTATCTCAAGAATAATAACACAAAGAAAATTTACCCCGAATTATCCGAACTTTTAAAATACTCTCTCGAAATCTTAACTAAACCAACAAAATAGCGGCAATGACACAAGGCCTAAAGCTAAACACAAAACAGGGAACTTAAATAACTTAACTATATCCTAACCCAATAACCTAAATTTAATCCTATAAAAGCTAGACTACACGCGCCTATCTTATGTGATCTTCCTATGACTCATCTATGACAATCCTAAGCCTGTTTCAGTGACCATAACCTGTAGCTCTGATACCAACCTGTGACGCCCTCCAAACCCGGGGTCTAGATTTGGGGGTCACTCGCCAATAAACCAAAATAAAATAATCACAGCGGAATAATATAATAAATACGACCCCTTTTTACCTACACTGGATCGATCACAGGTTATAGTATGGAACAGGCACTAATACAAACCAACTGTTATTACAGACCATAGTCTAATTAGTTTTACAACTTATTCAAATTTTATTACAAACCTCTAGACTAATTAAGCGTCCCAAACTGTCTACCTGGAAACACACCAACTATTTACAAGCACAAAACCTCTGGTCAGACCTGGAACTTAAGCTTACTCTGGCCTAGCTGAAAGAATCAAGATATGAAACAAGTATGAGCGAACGAAATGCTCAGCAAGTAATAAATAGCTTATGATTTAGAATAACAACAGTATATCTGATGAACAAAACCAACTAAGCTAACTGAACAGTATCAAAACTGATAAAAATTTGATAATAAACAACATTTGCAATATATTATGTTTTGGGACTGGAATCCTCGAACGACGGTGTGTTGCCGCCGGTGATCAGCCGCGGAGCAACACCGGTATGCCGAAGCATATCCAACTAAACAAAAGGTACCCAAGGCACATATTGGCCTAGCAAGGTGTTATATCCTGTATAATACATAGCTCACACTGGACCGCCGCCACGGCCTCTTACGCAACCATCCAACCCATAAAAACAATTTTCCGCCAAAAGAGTTGAATCAAATGACATCCTTAACCACATAACTCCCCATTTCTCATGGTCCGGAGTTTTCTCAACAACCAATGGCGAAATAACCAGAACAATTAGTTATTCGCTAATCTCAATTCAAAGCTTTGCCGTATAGAGTAATTCATAGCGAAACATAAAACGTTTAACTATTCTGAACTTAGAATAGTATGGATATTGAAAGAATAAAGTTCAGAGTCAATATCAATTGAATGATAAATAAAGATATAGGTACTTGTATAATATGATTAGAAATGAACGTCACTTGAACGATAAGTGAAGTTAGGGTACTTGCCTGGTATGCTCAATAACCTCTTACTTTAACTCTGCTTCTAACTGCTGGCTACTATCTTCGTCTAACACTTGACTGCACTCCTTGCTACTCGATTCTATAAACAAAAAGACTATCTTAATTGACAGAACTAAACTCAATCGACGTAACTCTACGTCTTGACATCTCCCCGACCATTTATAACTAAGCATGGCATATTAAACTGTAAACAAATAGCATACTTATCACATAACACATAATCATGACATTTGTATAACACGTAATCTCATAACTCATGCAATACATAATTCAGATCATTAAAAGATACGTCTCAGTGCGCTCAGAATGAAAATCAGGTCAATATTAGCATTTATTGATCAAATACCGACTCAAACTGATATACAAATTAAATGATATTGCAATATAAAAGAAATTAGGTCTCAAAAGTATTTTTATTGAAAGCGCAATATTTTTCTGAGTCTGTACGCGTTCGTTTCGTATTAAACGGACAAACGGTCGATTTATTATGAATTTTTGAACATTTTTCGGAATAAAACGGGTCTCCAAATCATTTAATAATTAAATAATAGGGCTCGAATACTCGAAAATAATTTTATAAAAATTATCGAGCCGGGAAAATAATTTAAAATAATATTTTAAGGCTCGAAACTATTTTTCGGAATTTTTAAATTAATAATAAATAATTAAATCTAATTAAATAATCAATTAAAATTAATTAATAACTAATTAAATTAATTAATCAATTAATATTTAAATTAATTGACTAATTAAATAATTAATTATCAACTAAAATTAATTAACTAAATAATTTGGATTTATTTTGAATAAAAAAATAAATTTTCAGAATTAAAATCTTGAATTTTCAAAACAAAATAAATTTTTTTAGAAATTAAAATAGGATTTTTGAATTATTTTAAAACTGAATTTTCAGAAACATAATTTGGAAAATGGAATTGGGGAAATCTGGATCGAAACCGGGTCATGGCGGGTCGAACTTCCGGGTCGAAAAGAACCAACCGGGTCACGAAGAACACCGGTGGTTCTTCCCAGAATCCGGCCGCCATCGGCGCGGTTCCGGCAAACTCCGACGAGGACCAAGACCCCGTCTGTTGCCCTCGATTCATGTTGCAAAACACTCGCACATAACCCAGCAATTCAGAGATAGCAATAACACTGATCGATCATTCCGGTTTCATCGATTCCGGTTAAAAACTCCATTAAAACCGGTTACCACGAACACCAACTCCGACCAACTCGATTTACGTGATTCCGCAATCAAACAATAAACTTTTATACATAAATCGACTGTAAGAAACCTTCTGAATCTATTGGTACCATCAAAACAATCCAACAATCAGCCAATAAGAAACCCCTAATTCGGGGGAATAAACCCTAAATTACGAATTTACAAATCACTAGTCGTTTGAATGATTTGAGGGCATAAACAGAAAGAACATGAAAATCTGAACATTTTGGTTACTCATACTTTAAATTCTGAAGTCTGCATCACCCTCAAATTTGGGTTTGATTCTCAGAACTTTTCAAGAACACCAAGAACACATATTCAAAGAATTTTCAGAAAATCAAACCTTAATTTCTATATGATACTGAACCCTATTTTTGAAGTATAATATACCAAATTGACCAGAAAAATATGCTCTACAACATGGACGCATCAAATCACATCAACAACATCAAGAACAAATTTTCATAATTTAATTATCAAATAATTCGAATATAAATAATTAAATAAGAAAATTACCATGAATTCTGGAAAGAAACTGATGATTGATTCAGAAAGAAGATTTCGAGAGCTTCGTTTTGATATGCTGCACGCCCGAATCGGAATTCGATAACGCCTTCGTTCGTGTGTTTGATTCTCAGGAACGTATCGATTTCTCGGGTTTTTCTCTGTATTTACGGTATTTTAACTGGTTGCAAATGAATAAACGAAATAAACGAAATAAGAAATAGGCTATTTATATTTATGGAATATTGGATCGTTCTGGATCGTTTTGGGTCGTTAAATTAGTTGCTTAGCCGCTAAGTAACTGTAAAAACTGATACAATTCAATACCAGAATTGGATAATTATCAAAACCGGGCTTTTTATAAAACACCATATACGAAAATAACGTAAAAATATCCCGTCTTTCGAGATTACGGGTTTTATTGATTACCGAAATAACTATCGTATTGAAAATATTGCGTCGGGCCGCGCACGAGTCAAACCGTAATCCGGATCGAAAAAGTCAAAACACGGAAAATGTCCGGAATTACCAGATTAGGTTAGGAAGGAGTTTTCGGAAGAGTTTCGGGTTGTAAAAACGCAAAACGGTTGAAGTTGGACGATTCCCGGCTTTATAAAAAAAATTATAATTATTCTGAAAATAATTAATAATTCATAAATCATTATAAAATCATATAACACTCCAAAAATTACCAGAAAAATACCACAATTATCTATATTTTATTCTGGACATATAAAAATTCAAATATTCAAATAATGTCACATATAAACATTCAGATATCTATTCTACTTTTCAGATAATTCACCAAAAATTCACATAAAATCACATAAACAATTCCGAATAATAATAATAATATTTGAAAATATATGGGATATTACACTAGGTCTAGATATATCTCTCGGGACAAACTGAGGCACTAGTGGGGGAGGTAAGGGAGTCTCCTCTGCTACAACATCTAGTGTCCTCTCTGAGTCTGAGCTGTCTGAATCAGATCTGTTCTCTCGGGATGGAGAATTGGATATCACTATGGGCCACTACCAATAATATAAATATATAGGATAGACACAATAAGGTTTAAGGCAGTTCTATCAAAACATCAATAGATGCCAGGGTAATGCCTTCGGAACCCTCGACTGACTCTTAGGTTTGCTCCTCTAAATAAGTTGCTGACTCACACCTTTAGACATAATTTTTATACCCTTTTGACTCGATTCCCAACCTAAATCAGGGACTTGAACCTGTAGCTTGATACCAACTGTGACGGCCTCAACCCCGGGGTCAGGATTTAACGTCACTAAATATAACAAACCACAAATATAAATTATGAGATTATTAATAATACACTAACACGACCCCAAAATAAAGATCTGATTCAGGTTCAAGTATGATTTAAGCTACTCACTATTACACAACCATTTATTAAAAGTCTGACACACTAACTTATTCAGCAACTCATCAGACCGTACATGGTCTGATATAAACTACCTTAGAGGAGCCGGGATCGGAAGGGGCTGAAACTTTGTTCTAACCAGGTCTTATATATATATATATATATATATATATAACAGGTTGCAAGGGTGATCATATAATCGCTCAGCAAGTACCAACATATGAATATCAGAGTAAAGCAGTAATGTAAATAGTATAGGAACAGAACTATAAAATGATACAAAAATAAAAACCTGTAAATCATTTCAAATTTCTATCAAAACAACAATAAAAAAACTGGATATCACTGACTAGCATGCTCTTAATAAAACAACATAGTTGTGTGTTGTGTAAACATCAGAGTCAAATTTTAGCATGTTATTCACATTTATAATTCAACTGTATAAATCACTGTCTCCATCACGGGAATCACAAAACCAAATTAGATACATAATGAATATGTGAAGACAGCTGATCAGGCTATCAACACCAGACGGCTCCATCTGCCATCCCATAAACCTGTTCCGGAACTCAGAGACTAGCTAGGTCTCTGACCTTCTGGACTAATCGGTTATGTAGTGCGCGCAACCGAGTTAGCCGCTTACGCAAACTCAATAGGCCACCCTGGCCCCTATGCATCCAATATCTGATCATTTTATCTAGTTTTCAAATCACTTATACCTATCTTAGTTTAAAAATCGATCATTTAACATCACACGTAAAATTAATCACAAAATCATTTGCATTCGGAGATAGGCACATTTTCAAAGTTACTTTTCACCAAAATAGATTTTAAACAAATAATTATACCTACAGCGGATACGTAACTTAAAACATTTATGTTCCTGTAACAGAATAAACAACAGTTTATTCATATATACTGAACCATAAATGTATGCTCCGGGGTACTTGCCTTGCGATGATTTCTCGGGATTCCTAGGGTAGGTACGCTCGACTGGCTTTAGTCCTCGCGAACTCTGAATGGGATCTACAGTAATAGATTAACCTAATTAGTTATACCGACATGCTTGATATCCTCGAACTTAACTAACCCAATCCGATATCCCATCTCATGTAATGTATATACATATATTCACGTAACGATATTTATGATAACAAAACAATTAATATAATATAGTACGCTTCACATATTTTAAATAATTTTAGGAAAAATTTGGACAGCTACTCCTCTATTTATTGGACTACCCGTCGAAACATAATCGACGTCCAATTCCCAACAATCACAATTTTACAATTTACGCCATAATACGAATTTTATAATAAATAAGTATTTACATTCCAAAAAATAATTATACGAATTACTTTATTTATTTTATAAATTTAGGACTCAGAATTAATCATCACCATCCACCATCGACTCGTCGAGACTCATCGTCGACGGCGACAAAATTTATTGGTGCCCGAAAATATTCGGGTGTCCGAATAAATTTCACCGATTAAAATCATTTCCCGCACGAAATATAATATAATATCATGAAACTTTAATCAATAATTCCCTGTAGAAAAAGGGAATAAAATTAAAATTATATCAACCAAATTTAACTGCAAGCACTCGACCCAACAAGAGCCCAACAACAAAGCCCAACACAGAAGCCCAACACAAAAACACAGGAACCACAGCCAACAAACACGCGGCCATGCACCGCCGCACACACCTACACACACGAACATATGCACACAACACACACACACACGATTACGCACATACACAATAGCACATATATACATACAGGAGTATATATACAGTAACAAGCAGGCAAACAAAACCCACCGGAAAACCAAGGGTGGCGGCCTGAAACACGAAAATAGAGGGCAAAGGAGGGGGGAAACGAAGAAGAGGGAGAGAGGGAGGGAAGAGAGATATGAAAGAAAATTAGAGAAATCGAGAGGGATTCGAGAGGGAAGCGAGAGATTTCGAGAGAGACAGCCGAGATGAGAGAGAGAAATTACAGAAATTGATTTGGAAATTAACTGGGTTGTTTACACGTATCAATTAAACCGGATATGTGTCAATTTCTTTTATATTATATTGACACGTGTCCCTGTAATATGCGGAAGCCCGAATTTGACTCGATTTATGCATTTTATCGAACAAAGCGACGATTAAAAATGAGCCGAAAAATTATCAATTAAATACTAAAATTCTTGAAATATTCGAAAGTTAATAAAATAAAGTTTCATAATTAAATACGAATTATTTCAACGCGCACTATATCTATATTTGACAAATTAACGAATAAACGCGCGGGTGAATTTAATCATAAAAAATCCCGAAATAATTTTAAAATTCTCGAAATATTAAAAACTATATAAAATATAAGTTTCATAATTTTTTAAGCATCCTGGAATTAAATACTAAATTTTCAAATAAATACAATCAGAAAATCATTTCAAGATATATAATTAAGGAAATATTGAATTCTAAATTTTATAAAATCCCAAAAAATAATTATTGAAATTATAAAACCATAAAAACAATTTTAGAGACAATCCAAATATTTATAGAAATAAATCTGCAATAAAACCACTTTTTTAAAAAGTGAAACAAAACAATACAGCTCAATAATTAATTATACAATTAATCCTCACACACCAAAATCACATATAAATTGTAATAAACAGCACACAGCTGACAGAACTAATACACATATTTTATTTACTCAATTATTCAATAATTACATATTAAAATAATACAAAAATATACGAGTCGTTATATTCTTTGTTGATAAACATTTGTGGGACATAGAAGTATTGTTTTCTTGGTAATCTGACTACTTGAATCCCTATAACTTGGTATCAGAGCTACTATTTATTTAGTAGTGATATGGATTCCGGTAGTGGTAGTTCGATGATAAAATTGACATCAACCAATTATTCAATTTGGAGGCCGATGATGGAAGACTTGTTAAATTGCAAAGATTTGTTTGATCCACTTGAGATAACAAAATATGCAGATGGTACCATATCTATATCATCCAAACCAGAAAAGATGGAAGAGAGAGAATGGGAAAAATTTATGAAGAAGACTTTGGGAACTATTCTCCAATGGGTTGATATCAGTATATTCAACCATGTTTCTTATGAGTCGGATCCATATGAATTGTGGAAGAAATTGGAAAGTATTTACGAAAGAAAGAGTGCTCATAACAAGGCTTCGTTGATTAAGAAACTTGTAAATTTAAAGTTGAAAAGTGCAAAGTCAGTTTCTGAACATCTTAGTGATTTTCAAGATATTATTAACAAGTTAACAACTATGAAGATTGTTCTTGATGATGAGTTGCAGGCACTATTCTTGTTGAGTTCTTTTCCAGATAGTTGGGAAACTTTGGTTATGACTATTAGTAACTCCGCGCTCGATGGTGTGCTTTCTTTGGATATGATGAAATATCACATGTTCAACGAGGAAACACGAAGAAAAGAGATGGGATTTGACAATTCTCATACTCTTGTTGTTGAGAACAGAGGTAGAAGCAAAAGTAGATGTGTCAAAGGACATGGCAACTCCAAGGCGAGGTCCAAGTCTCGAGATGGGAAAGAGACAAGGACGTGTCACTACTGCAACAAGCCTCGTCATATCAAGAAGTATTATTTCTGCTGGAAGAAAGAACATGGAAAAAAGCAAGATGCATAAAAGGATGAAGATGACAAAAATAGTGTTGTAGTTGTTACAGAAAGTGATAATGGTGTCACTTTAATTTGTGCAGCTAGCGAGTGTCTTCATATTGATGGTTCAGATTCAGAATGACTTGTGGATATAGGTGCTTCGTATCATTATATTCCTAAGAAGGAATATTTCCTAAACTATCAAGCTGGTGATTTTGGTAATGTCAAGATGGGAAATCAGAGTTCAGCAAATATAGTTGGATTAGGTGATATTCGTGTGAAGATAAGTGTTGGGTGCATGCTTACATTGAAGAATGTATGCCATATTCCTGATCTGTGAATTAATTTGTTATCTGCAAATGTCCTTGATCAAGAAGGATTCAAGCATACTTTTGGCGGTGCGAAATGGAAATTGTCCATATGATTAATGATTGTTGCTCGAGCTCAGTTGTGTTGTTCTTTATATAAAACATACTTGGAAGTATGTTACAGGTGAGCTGAATGTTGTAGAATAAAAGAACTCTCCTAACTTTTGGCACTGGAGATTGGGGCACATGAGTGGTAAGGGATTAAAAATTTTATCATGAAAATCACGCATTCCTCTTGATAAAACTGTTTCTCTTGACCCTTGTGATCATTGTCTGGCAGGAAAACAACATAGAGCTTCTTTTACTAGAAAGTCTACGAGAAGACAACAAAAGTTGGATTTAGTATATTCTGATATTTGCGGTCCTATTGAGGTGGAGTCTTTGGGTGCAAAAAAATATTTTGTTACTTTTATTGATGATGCTACACAGAAGACTTGGGTATATATGTTAAAGAGAAAAAATGAAGTGTTTGAGGTTTTTCAAAAGTTTCATGCGATGGTAGAAAGGGAAATCGAAAGAAAGCTTAAATGTCTTCGAACGGATAATGGTGGTGAGCATACTTCCTCTGAATTCAAAAATTATTGCTCACAACATGGTATTAGACATGAAAAGACAGTGCCCCGTACACCACAATATAGTGGTGTCGCAGAGAGGATGAATCAAACCATTATGGAGAAAGTTAGGTGTATGCTTAAAATGTCTAATCTACCTAAGACATTTCGGGGCGAAGCTGTGAATTGTGCAGTGTACTTGATCAACCGAGCTCCGTAGGTCCCTCTTGAATTTGATATTCCGGAAAGAGCATAGAAAGGTCATGATTCTGCTTATTCACACTTGAAAGTTTTTGAATGCAAGGCATACATGCTTGTGCCAAATGAGCAGAGATCAAAACTAGATTCCAAGACTACTCCATGTGTGTTTGTTGGTTATGGAGATGAAGAATACGGTTTTAGACTCTATGACCCAGAGAAAAAGAAGACAATTAGAAACAGAGATGTGGTTTTCTTTGAGCACGAAAAAGGTGCAGATTTGCTGAGTACAAGGTACAACTGTGCTTCAGATTTATCTATCAGAATTGATGATCTGTTTTCTTCTCCTACTTCTATTTCTAATGAGAAGCTAACAAATGATAATTCTGAGGTTACATATGATAATGTTGAGGAGGCACAACTTGATACTGATGGTGATAGCATACCAGAATTTCATGATGATGAAGTCGCATCTAATCTTGATGACAACTTACATGATGTTCAAAATGAAGAGGAAGAAGTTCTTGAACAGGGGGGCAACATATTCCTCAAGTAGAGGAAGCTCAAGTACGAAGATCAACAAGAGATCGAAGACCTTCTACAAAATATTCAAGTTTAGAATTTATTCTAGTTACTGATGAGGGTGTCCCGGAGAATTATCAAGAAGTGTTGTCACATAAAGAGAAAGAATTTAGGATCGATTCCATGAGGGATGAGATGGATTCCTTGAAAGAGAATGAAAGATATGAGCAAGTGAAGCCTCCCAAGGGAAAGAAAGTCTTGAAAAATAGATGGGTTTTCAAGAATAAGATAGATGGTGAGAAGACGGTGAAGCGTAAAGCCAGACTTGTGGTAAAGGGATACAACTAGAAAAGGGCATTAATTTTGATGATATCTTCTCTCCGGTTGTCAAGATGACTCTTATCAAAACTGTATTGGGTTTAACTGTAAGTCTTAATCCTGAATTGGAGCAGCTTGATGTAAAAACTACTTTCTTACATGGTAATTTGCAGGAAGAGATATACATGGAGCAACCCGAACGTTTTATAGAAAAGGAGAAAGAAAAACTAGTTCGTAAGTTGAAGAAGAGTCTTTATGGGCTAAAGTAGGCACCAATGCAATGGTATCGAAAATTTGATTCATTTATGATATCAAAAGGTTACCAACGACTTCGGCTGATCTTTGTGTGTATTTCAGAATGTTCCCTGGAGCTAATTTTGTAATCCTTTTTCTATATGTAGATAATATGTTGATTGTTGGACAAGATGCTGAGATGATTAATAATTTGAAAAAAGATTTGCCCAAGTCATTTGATATGAAAAATTTGGGTCGTGCAAAATAAATTTTATGAATGGAAATTGCCCGTGACAGGAAATAATAAGACTGATTTGGGTCACTTTAACCCTCAATTTTATCATAATAAGAGAAGAAGAAAGGGTGGAGTCCTAACACGTCCCGTGGTTTTTACTCTTCACACTGAAGAGGTTTTCCACGTATAATTTGTTGTGTCATTAGATTTTATGCTTGTTATTTTTTTACATTGTTTTGTTCTTTGTTGATAAACATTTGTGGGACATAGAAGTATTGTTTTCTTTGTAATCTGACTATTTGAATCCCTATACTTATGTCAGCGGGGGCTATATGAAACAGTCTAATTAAGATCAGATTTTTATAACCAACTTGAACTCAAAAAAGTTAAGCAACATAATTTAAATTGAACATTTTATTGATCTGCATTCTTTGTCCAAACAAGTAAAAATGAGCCCAACTCTAATTTGTTCGTGAACGATTTAGTTGAGCCTGCATCCGGTTTCCAAAAACCAACTTTTTAGTTAAATTTATGACCAAAATTAATGTAAAATTTTTGGTTTTAAAAACTGTAACCATGATAATTAAGAAAGGTAATATGATAATAATAGTATGAAATTATTATTTTTTGACGAACAAGCGAAAATTTTATTAAAATATTAAAATACAGCTGAAACAAATCTCCGAACTGTCAAATACAATCTGATTTTTAAACAAAAAATAAGGTAAACAAATAACTGTTTTATTTTCAGATCGCTTAACATTAGAATGCAAATTTTTTGATTTAAAAAGTATTATAATGACATCTTGAACTCCGACATACACCACTTGTAAAACCAGTTACATTACAAGTAAGTGACCTTTACACATATATAAAGTGAGTTTGAGGAACTAAAGTGTGTTTTTGCATTAAGTGTTTAAAGAGATATTAATAACATTTATTAATAAGTGGATCCCTTTTTAAGTGGTGCACAAGTATTAATTTTGGTTTCACAAATTTTTGTTACCACCAACTTTTCGTTTCACTTATTCATTCATGTATATCTTATAATTTGTAGGTCTTTTATTCTACTAAA
This sequence comes from Apium graveolens, assembly GCF_009905375.1. Taxonomy (NCBI): domain Eukaryota; kingdom Viridiplantae; phylum Streptophyta; class Magnoliopsida; order Apiales; family Apiaceae; genus Apium; species Apium graveolens. Next base: position 235,049,567 of record NC_133648.1, on the reverse strand, counting down.
ACTTTTGATTACAACCTTTATTCTATACTTATATATATTTTATGATCCTATTAAGTTTAGTTTTACTAGCTTTGTACTCGTGCCGAGCACGGGATGATTATCTTTTTTTCATATAATTTTTTTTGAACATTTTTTAAAAATAATTTTTAATATAATAATTTTATTCCCTGAAAAAAATTATATTTTTTGAAAATAATATATTTTTCAAAAAATTGTACTTTTTGTACCTATATATTTAGTTATTATTGTATTTTTATATTTCACCTTGATAGCCTAAATATAACATATGTGTTATGATTTATTTTGTTCTTCGTTGTTTAATTTTTTCACATTTTAAATATGTAAGGAGAATATGTTAATCATACCACATAATATATCTATATAATTATTTTTCTTTCATTTATATATTTTATTTTCAGGAATTTTATAAAAGATTGAAAAGTTATTTGAGATTTCATTTTGTTGTGTTTGTAACAATATTTTATATTTTTTTCGATTCTAGTAATGATTTTGAAAAAAATACTTTACATCTAATTGTCATAATACTTTTTTTACCAATCAATCGTCATAGTACTTTTAAATGTATTTTTTATATTTGTATTTCAAATTTGAATTATAATAGTTTTTATTATTATTATATTTCTTCCTAGTTTTAATATTTTATATGATTCATTACTTTAAATTTTTAAAAGATAATCGGTAATTTCTTATTTTACAAAATGAAATAAAACATATGTAATATTTTATACCTAAATTCAATCTAAATGTGTTCCTCAATTCATAACATAAAAATTAAAATTATCAATTTAAAAATATCTTAAATCAAATTTAATCATTACAATATTTTTAAGAAAATGAGGCTACTTTAACCCGATTAACAAATGATTTATTGATTGTTACTTATATTTATTTTTAGTAAGATAATTGGTGCTTGTAATATATATAACACTTTTAACATTATTTTATATCATTTAAGAATATAAAATTATAGTTCAATTTCTTAATTAATTATCTATTGTGTTTGTTATACAGATTATTAAATATTATAACAAAATATTAGAATAAATGTAATAAATATAATCTATAATATATTTTATTAAATATGTATTTTAATTTTAAACTGCAATAGATTTATTATTATTATATGTATTCCTTGTTTTTATGTTTTTGTGGATTCATGTGTTCAAAAATTTTTAAAAGACAAATCATAATTTTCCCTTTTTACAAATGAAACAAAACAATGTAATATTTATACCTAAGTATAATTTAAGTGTTTTCGTTATTTTATAAGATACAAATGAAAATTATTTATTCAAAAATATTTTAAATCAAACTTACCCACTCCAATGTTTTTTTAAAAAAAATGATACAACTTTAACCCGATTATGAATGATTTGTTAATTGTTACTTATATTTATTTTTATTAAGATAAGTGTTGTTTGTATTATATATATATAATATATCATACTTTTAATATTATTTTATATCAGTTAGAAATATATTATTATAATTCAATTTTTAATTAATTGCCTATTGTGTTTGTTATACGGATAATTAGATATTATAGTAGAAATCGAGGGCTTAATTGGTTATCATGGGGCAACATGTGTATGTCTAAAATGAAGGGAGGTCTTGGCTTTAGAGATCTTTATGGTTTCAATATTGCTCTTCTTGGCAAGCATTGCTAGAACTTTATAAACAATCCTCAGTCGCTGGTTTCCAGAATTTATAAGGAACGCTATTTCTCGAACACAACCATGTTGGGGGTTAAGAAAGGTGGGAATTCAAGTTTTATCCGGAAGGGGATTATGACAGCAAAAACTGAACTATAGAAAGGCTTCAGGTGGATCATGGGAGATGGAGAAAGTATAAATGCAACTAAAGATCCATGGCTTCATTTAAAGGCTGACTTCTGTGTTGAAAATAGTCACATCTATTCAGGGAGAGATGAGTTAGTGTCTGCTTATATTAAGCAAGATACGAGGGAGTGGAATATCCCTTTAATCACAGAGAAATTTGTATCTGAGGATGTTCAAGCTATTCTATTTGTTCCCATTCCTCAAAGACGTACGAGGGATAGACTGGTGTGGTCTCACTCGACAACAGGTGTTTACTCAGCTAAGGAGGGCTATAGGTTTTGGCAAAATCAGGCAAATGTTGGTATTAATATTCTGCAAAGTCACGGCTGGCAGAGAATATGGAAATTATTCATCCCTCATAAAATAAAGATCTTCATTTGGAGGTTCTGTCATAATATTCTACCAGTCCGTTGGAAACTCAGGTCGAGAGGAGTTCAGCTACCTATAACATGCCCGATATGCATGGATGACATCGAACACCTTTCTCATATGTTTTTTGATTGTCATTTTGTTATGCAGTGTTGGAATTATGTAGGTCTGGTTTATGACATGTAGGAAGTTCAGGACGTTACTATATGGTTGTTGGGAAAACTATCGACAGCTAGGGACGAAGAACTCAGGAAGATATGTACAACTCTCTGGGATCTGGTTTTGGAGAAATAAAAAAGTCTGGGAGGATAAGAGTACCACACCTACAATAGCCATGGATAGCAGTTTGAAGATTGTTGCAGACTGGAGAGATGTGAGGGCAAAAAATAAGACAAACAGTAGTGTTCCCAAGAGTAAGCAAGGATCCCAAAGGTGTCGTTGGGTAGCTTCAGGGGAAGGCATTCTGAAATTAAATATGGATGCATCTTTGTTCAGTGGTGCACCAGACTTCACAGTGGGAATGGTTTCGAGAGATCATAAGAATACTTTCTTGGTAGGACGTACTAGTTGTTTTAGAGCACCAGTATCAGTGTTTGAAGAGGAGGCGATAGGTGTTCGAGAAGCACTGTCATGGGTCAAGGACATGCAGTTTAATGCTTGCAAGGTCGAGTTAGAAACAGACTCTCTGTTGGTGGTGCAAGGAATCAAAAACTCAGTCATTAATCTACTTGAAGTGGGGGAAGTTCTTGAGCAATGTCGAAGATATCTTAGAGAGTTAGAAGGAATTTCCATTCATTTCATCAGGAATCAAGCTAATAGGGTAGCACACAAGTTTTCTAGAATAACCTGTTTAGTTAATTGCCATCATGTTTTTACATCTCCTCCTGTTAATCTGGTGGAGACTCTTGTATTGGATTCTCATTATTAATGAAATTTGGTTATTTTCAAAAAAAAAATACATGAATCAAATAAATATAGTCTATATTATAGCCCTGCTTAATTAGCGCGTGCAACCCAGCCTCGGAACAAATCATACCACCAAAACCCCCTTAATCGAACTATAATAGTTTTTGTTATGTTATACTTCTACATATCTTATTATGATTCTATTACATTTTATTTTATTTTTGTTTCTGTTTATTTCATTTTATTTTTGTTTCACCCTTATGGCTTTAACTTTGTATTCCAACTTCCCTAATTCAATATATTATACATACTATAACAAAGATTTAGGCGCTAAAAAGACCCCACTAGCTATTTGAAAAAACTTCTCATTTTGATGAAAAGTAAATATATATATATATATATATTTTTAACCTTTTTGAATCATATACTTCTTTTAATATAATAATTATAATTCTATTTTAATTATACTTCTTGATTTCTAAGCAACACCAAGACCATTCTAATTCCATATATTAATATACATACTTAACAGACTCATATTTGAAAATATATTATTTTTAGCCGCATTTATTTAGTATAATTATTAGAATTATATTTTAAGTATACTTCTTGATTTCTAAGTATTACTCATTTATATTTTACTTATACTTCTTGATTTCTAAGTATCACCTATGTTTTCTTCTTTAGTTTCTTTACGACTTGTAATATCATACGTATTATTTTACCCCTTCTTAATTCTAATTCTTATATTGATTTCAACTCGGTAATCATATTTCTCATATGACTCAATAGTATATTTTAATAAAATAATAAAAAATTTGAAATCATATTATAATTATAATCTCTTTATTTATTATAATTAATAACTTTTATTAATAAGTGAAACACTACTTTATGGTACTTTGATTTCACCTATTTTTGGTTTAATCAACTTTTAGTTTCATCCCTTTTAAAATTTTATTATAACTCTAAATGTATAATCTTTATTCTTCTTTTACTTTTATATGACTTAATTAAATATTATACATATTATTTTACCCATTTTTAAATTTTCAATGCTTATATTGATTTCAACTCAGTAATCATATTTCCCATATGACTCAATATTAAATTTTAATGAAATAATAAAAATTTTGAAATCGTATAATAATTATAATCTTTTTTATTATAATCATAACACAAATATCATACCATTGTTAATAAGCGAAGTACATTCTCTGCTTGCTTCATGAATTGCTAGTAACTCTGCGTGGTTTGATGAAGTTGCAGCCATAGTCTGTTTTGTAGACTTCCAAGAGATAGCAGTATCACAATATATAAATAGGTAACATATTTGTGATCGCCCAGAGTAAGGATCTAACATGTATCCCGCATCTGCATATCCAATTAGCCGTGATCTTGAATTGTTTGGGAAGAATAGTCCAAGATCGATTGTCCCTCGAAGATATCTGAATATATGTTTAATTCCATCCCAATGCCTTTTAGTAGGGTCAGAACTAAATCTTGCCAACAGGTTCACTACAAATGCAATATCAGGTCGTGTATTATTTGCAAGATACATTAGAGCGCCAATTGCACTGAGATATGAAACTTCAGGTTTAAGAGCCTCTTCATCTTGTTTTCTAGGACGAAAAGGATCCTTTTCAACCTCGAGTGATCGAACAACCATTGGTGTGGTTAGTGGATGAGCATTGTCCATGTAGAACCGATCAAGAATCTTTTCAGTGTAGTTTGATTGATAAACAAATATTCCTGAAGATAAGTGCTCCACCTGTATACCTAAACAAAATCTTGTCCTTCTAAGATCTTTCATTTCAAACTCATTTTTCAAATAGTTAGCAGCATTAGTAATATCTTCAGTAGTACCGATAATATTCAAATCATCCACATGTACAGCAATAATAACAAAACCAATTGATGATCGTTTAATAAAAATGCAAGGACACACTTGATTACTAACATATCCATCATTCAATAAGTATTCACTAAGCCTGTTGTACCACATACGGCCAGATTGTTTCAAACCATACAATGATCGTTGTAATTTAACAGAATATAAATGTCGAGGCTTAGTGTCCTCAATATATAATCCTTCAGGAATTTTCATATAAATATCACTATCAAGTGATCCATATAGGTATGTTGTCACAACGTCCATCAAACTTGTTTCCAGTTTTTCCATACAAGCCATACCCATTAGAAAACGAAAAGTAACTCCATCCATCACAGGAGAGTATGTTTCCTGGTAATCAAAACCAGGTCTTTGAGAGAATCCCTGGGCTACAAGTCGGGCTTTATATCTCACAATTTCATTTTTCTCATTTCATTTTCGAACAAATACCCATCTATTCCCGACGGGGACTACACCAGCTGGTGTTTGGACTGCAGGTCCAAATACATTTCTCTTGCGCAAGGATTGCAATTCTTCTTGAATCGCAATTTTCCATTTTGGCCAATCATCTCGGTGTCGACACTCTTCCACACTTTGTGGTTCAGGATCGAAGTTCATAATAATATCAGATGCCACGAAAAAAACATTGTTGTGGATATGCTGTGAACTTGATGATTTCATTAACAAAACACCTTAGTAGATTTTACTTAGTGAAAAATGTAGCACTCGACGAATAAGGAATATAGTCCTGACGGATGACTCAATATAGTCCCGACGGATGATAATTAATTATCCATCGAGTGAGTAGCTTGTGTAATAATGAGTCTGTAGCACATTTCTGCATACACCTTGTTTAGATTCTGTAGTAGCACTCAAGTCATGTTGACTTTAATTAGATATGCAGAATAGGTTGATTAATTGTACATAGATGATGTCTTGTAATTCTGTATAAATGAAATGAAGTCAAGTGCCAGATTGCTACCCGACGGATAAACAACAATGTCACTCGACGGATGATCAACAAGACAACCCGACGGATGATCATGTACTCGGCGGATAATCAATTCAAACATCAGTTGACAGTGACAACACAGTCACATGCGTTGAGTGTATGCAAAAGGAATATGGAAGCCTATTCAACTGGGGTTTAGAGAACAAAGAAGCATTTCTATTTCCATGCTATTATGAAGATATTCAAAGATGCTGAAATAGAGTAATGAAGCAGTATAGTATTAGACTTGATAGGTTTTGTTTTATTATCTTGTCTTATTACTTTGTAATCTTGGTGATATATAAACCAAGAAGTAGTAAATAGAACAACAAGAACATTAAGTAAGAAAATTCTCTGAGAAACATTTGTAAGCTGTATTCTTAGCATTTCTCTGAAAACTTAGTTGTTCACATTTGTAAGCAGCTGTGAGAAAATCTTGCTACACAGAGTTCTCTTGATATATTATATATCTCTGGTGGATACATTCAAATCCCCCAGAAAGTTTTTAAAGACTTGTGTTTTTAATTACTTGTGTTTCGATTCATTCCAAGTTATTATTCCGCACTTTGCATATCAATTCACACAGATATATATTTTAAGTTAGAACACTCTTAATTTGAGAAAAAGTTTCAAGAATTTCATTCAACCCCCCTTCTGTAATTCTTGTTGCATTGTTAGGGACTAACAATTAGTATCAGAGCAAGCTCTTGATAAACAAAGAGTTTAAAGATTATAAGAAAACATTAAGATGAACAAAGGATGTTGGAGTCAAAATTCCTTCTCTGGACAAAGATAATTACCATCACTGGAAGGTAAAGATGCATCTTCATTTACTTTCTCAAGATGGGGCCTATGTAGATTGCATAGAAAGAGGCCCTCATGTACCAATGAGAGCTGCAACTGGAAATGAGCCATATGTCCCCAAGCCAAGGCATGAATGGTCGGATCCTGATATTGAACAAGTCAGGAAAGATAAGAAGGCCATGAATATCATGTTCAATGGAGTTGATGGTGACATGTTTGACAACATCATCAATTGCAAAACTGCCAAGGAAGTTTGGGATACAATACAGATTATCTGTGATGGCACTGAACAAGTTAGAGAAAACAAGATGCAGCTACTAATTCAGCAATATGAGCACTTTCATAGTGAAGATAGTGAGTCTCTCACTGACATTTTTACTAGATTTCAAAAACTACTAAATGCTCTGAAATTGCATGGAAGGGTCTATCAGACAAAAGACTCCAATCTTAAGTTCCTTAGATCTCTTTCAAAGGAATGGAAACCTATGACAGCCTCATTGAGAAACTCTCAAGATTACAAGGAGTTTACTTTGGAGAGACTGTATGGCATCCTGAAAACTTATGAGCTTTAAATAGAGCAAGATGAGAGGATGGAGAGAGGAAAGAAGAAAGAAGGATCCATTGCACTAGTTGCTGAGTTAGAAAAAGAGAAGGAGATGAAGTTGGAAGCTGTTGAATCAACTTCAAAGGTTTGTGAAAATAAGGGCAAGGGGCTGGTAGCAGAAAATGAAGATTCTTTGAGCCAAGATGACATGGAAGATATTGATGAACATCTAGCATTTCTTTCCAGAATATTTTCCAAGCTCAAGTTCAAGAAAAACTTTGGAGCAGCTAAGCCAAATAGAAACATGGTGGATAAATCAAAATTCAAGTGTTTCAAATATGGCTTGGCAGGGCATTTTTCCAGTGAGTGTAGAAAGTCAGATTCCAACAAAAAGAACTTTAAGCCTGTGGATTATAAAACAGAAATACTTTGAGTTGCTCAAACAAAAGGAAAGGGCTTTCATTACACAAGAAAATGATTGGGCAGCAGATGGTCTGTGTTAGGTCACACACACTGTAGAGGGGGGTGAATACAGCGTATAGCACAATCAAATCGAATTCTAATAACACAAGTAACATAAAACAGACTTTATTCAAAGCAATAAATTCTGTTACAGTATGGAACTGTCCTCTCTCAATGATGAACAAATATCACAAGAGCTGTTAGGGTTACAATGAATAATCTTCTCGATAATGATAACACTTATAGTATAAACCCTATGTCTGTGTTTATATACTACACAGTTACAAGATAATCGCTAATTGATATGGAATATAATTCTGCTTCCTAAAATATATCAATCAGATATCTTTTCTTCCAAGTATTCTATTCTTCATAGAATTCCTTCTTCATGCATATCTCTTCTTACGTTTGTCTTGATCTTCTTTTCCTTTCAATCAGCCGCCTTCCTTATCTGAACGTTTCCTTTAAGTCTTGATATTATCTTCTGATAAATATCTCCTGAACCTTAAGTACTGATGACTTAAGTTCTGACTTCAGTATAAGTGCTGATTTCAGTTAAGTACTGATTTGTCCTGTTTAAGTAAGATCTGAAAACTAAACATAAATCATATTAGACATGACATTATCAAATATATCTAACAATCTCCCCCAACTTGTAAATTAGCATAATATACAAGTTAACAGATATTTGATGATGTCAAAAACATTAAGTACAAATGCATGAGAATTTGACTAGATACCTACAACTTACAGTCCTTTAAGCTTTACCAACTTTAACTTCTGATAACAACTTCAGTCTGTATTCATATCAGAATTTGAGCAGTTGTAGAACTTGACTTGGCTTCACTTTCTGATCTCTCTAATGTCAGGAGTTGTTCTGAGATAGTTCTTTAATAAACATCTCTCAGCATATCTGAGTTCATCAATCATCCTCCTTTTAGCATCTTTAAGTTCTATAGAATCTTCACCAGTTTGAAAGATTGCAGCCCTGAGATCATTAATTTTAGCTTTCCTTATGTCCTGATCCAGTCTGATCAAATACGTCTTGTTAGACTCAAGATTGAATTCCACATCCTTGTAACCCAGAAAGGTAGTTATAATCTTAGCAGAGTTAGGCTTCATCTCAACAATATCACCCTTGTGATCTCTGTACTTTGGAAGATATGTGCTGTCAGAATTTACAGAATAAAGCCTTTTCTGTCTCTGAATTTGACTCTTCAAATAGTTTGCAGCACTTTCTGTTATTTTATCATTCACTTGAAGTAAGAATAATACATGTTCCAATTCTTCAAAATACTTCAGTGGAATGGCATTTTCCCTTATATGATAAACCCTACCATCTGTCATGAAGTACAACAAGATGTGTTCTCTCAAGTAGGTATGGTAACTAGTTGATTCAATCTTTCAGGAGTTGCTCCAATACTTGCTTCACTTAAGGAAGTTGGATCATTGGTTGTGTTCTGTATTCTTCTTTCATCAGCACTACCCAATCCAGATTTATCTCTTGCTTCCTTTCCAGTAACCACTCTTGCTTCAAAACCACTTACAACAGTCTTCAAAGGTTGAGTCTGTTTGGCTTTGGTGAATCCTGGTAGGAGTAACTTTGAAGCTTTAACATGAGCAATGTCAGAGGTTTCCTTTGATTAGCCTTCTGAAAAGAATCACAAAGGCCATCAGGAGCAAATACTAACTTTGGCAGTCGTCTCACAAGATCTTTCTTGACTAGTTCATTTATATTGTTGAAATTTAAATGAGAGAGTTTCTTGTGCCAATTCCAGCTTTCTTCAATTGATGCTCTACTCATCAGACAGATTACAGAACCATCAGTACTTGTTGAAAGCTTGGCTTCATAGATGTTACCATGCCTGTATCCTTTCAGAACAGCTTTTCCTGTAGATTTACTAATAACTTCACAGTGTTCTTCAAAGAAATCCACATGATAACCTCTGTCACAGATTTGACTAACACTCAGCAGATTGTGTTTAAGTCCTGAGACCAGAGCTACTTCTTTAATGATGACATTCCCAAGATTGATATTGCCATATCCCAACATTTTTCCAATGTTGTCATCTCCATAAGAAACACTTGGGCCAGCCTTCTCCACAAAGTCTGATAACAGGGCTTTATTTCCAGTCATATGTCCTGAACATCCATTATCCAGAACTAGGATGTTTTTCTTGTTCCCCTGCAATCACAAAGACCACTAATGATTAGTTTTAAGGACCCAGACTTGCTTGGATCCTTTGGCCTTATTAAGTTTATTAACATTTGCAGCGGATTTAGCATCAGAGTTTATGTTAACATTTTTCTTATCAGAATTTACACTATCAGACTTTGAATCAGAACTTACACTAGAAGGAACAATGGTAACTTTCTTTAAAGAAGGCTTTATTTGATAATAATCATAGTACAAACTATGATATTCCTTACAAGTATAAATGGAATGCCATAAACTACCACAATGAAAACAAGGATTTTGTGGCTTATATCTAACAGACTGACTCTTAACTCCTGACTTTGAATGTAAGGAGTTTATGTTCTTATTCTTCCTGCAAAAAGAAGCCAGATGATTAGAACTTCCACAGTTATGACATGTTTTTCTAGGAGCATCAGGAACAGGCTTATAATCATTGCTTTTATTCACACCTTCCTTTCCATTCCTATTTTTCCTAGGTGATTTTACCTTGTTTGCATTCTTAACATCTTTTAGCTTATGCTTAAGCTGCTTCTTTGTCATTAAGCCTATGTTTACTTCAGTTGTCTTTTCCTGTTTTAGTTTGTCAGAAGTTAATTCCTTTTTAACTTCTAATTTCTCATTATTAGACTTTACAGCTACAAACTTAACAGGCTTTAACTTAGATTTTTGATTAACAACTATAGGCTTAATGTGGCGCCCTCCAAACCCAGGTCAGAAGTTTGGGGTCCACACACACACCTTAATTATAACCTGCTTATAACAATAATAAAGATAATAATAATATAAGCAGTGACCCTTGTTAGATATATTTGATAATGTCATGGCTAATATGTTTTATGTTTAGCTTTCAGATCTTGTGTGAACAGGATATATCAGTACTTAACTGTTGATCAGTACTTATACTGGAAGTCAGGACTTAAGGATATCAGTACTTATATTATCAGGAGATAATCATCAGAAGATAGATATCAGAACTTAAGTGCTGAAGGACAATCAGATAAGGACAGTAGCTGATTAAAGGAAAGAAGATAGAGATAAAACATAAGAAGAGATATGCATGAAGAAGGAATTCCGTGAAGAATGGAATACTTGGAATAGAAGATATCTGATTGATATATTTTAGGAAGCAGAATTATATTCCATATCAATTAGTGATTATCTTGTAACTGTGTAGTATATAAACACAGGCATAGGGTTTACACTATAAGTGTTATCATTATCGAAGTTATTATTCTTTATAACCCTAGCAGCTCTCGTGATATTTGTTCATCACTGAGAGGTAACAGTTCCATATTGTAACAGAGTTTATTGTTTCAATAAAATTTGTTTTCTGTTCGATTTGACTGTACTATACACTGTATTCACCCCCTCTACAGTGTGTGTGTGACCTAACAATTGGTATCAGAGCCTATCTGTTAACTTACATATAGTTAAAGATCCAAACACAATCATGTCGGACACAGAAACTTCAACTAAGCCTACCACAACTGAGGAACCACCAAAGACACAAATTCAGAGTCGGTATGAGACCATCAGAGTCCCCATACTGAGACCATCTGAATATCCCATATGGAAGGTAAGGATGACCATGTTCCTGGAAGCAACAGATCCAGAATACCTGGATAGAATCAAGGAAGGTCCTCACAAACCAACCAAACTCGCTGTTACAGTTGCAGGTGAAGCAGCAACGACCGTACCAAAGGAGAAGAGTGATTATACTGCTGAGGACATAGCATCAATTGCTAAGGATGCTAAGGTACGACACTTACTGCATAGTGCCATTGATAATGTAATGTCAAACAGGGTAATCAACTGCAAGACTGCTAAGGAGATATGGGATGCTCTGGAAACAAGATGTCAGGGAACTGACACAATTAAGAAGAACAGGAAGACAATACTCACTCAAGAGTATGAACACTTTGACTCAAAGACTAATGAGTCATTGAATGATTTATATGATAGATTTGTCAAACTTTTGAATGATTTGTCATTGGTTGATAAAGAGTATGATCTTGAAGATTCAAACCTTAAGTTCCTGTTAGCTCTTCCTGAATGCTGGGATTTGAAGGCAACGACAATAAGAGACAACTACAATCTTGATGAAACAACTCTTGACGAAATCTATGGAATGCTCAAGACACACGAGCTGGAGATGGAACAAAGAAGCAAGAGGAAAGGAGGAAAGTCAAGGACAGTTGCTCTTAAGGCTGAAGAAGAATTCCCCAAAGCAGCTTCCTCAAAGAAAGACAAGGGTAAAGCTCTTTTCATAAAGTCTGATACTGAGTCATCAAGTTCTGAGAGTGATGATGACTCAGATTCTGAAAGCTTGCCTGAGACTGATGCTGATGAGGAGATGATGAAACTGTGTGCTCTTATGGTGAAAGGAATCACAAAGATTGCATACAGGAAGTTCAGGAAGGGAAAGAAGTTTCCCAGGAAAAGCATAAGTTCTGATAAGAAGAATTTTAGAAGATCTGAAGGAAGAGGAGGAAAGTCTGACAGAGGAGATTACACCAATGTTAAATGCTATAACTGTGGTGAGAAAGGCCACATATCTCCTGACTGCAAGAAGGTAAAGGGTGACAAAGGCAAGGCTCTTGTCACAAAGCAGAAAAGCTGGACAGACACCTCAGACTCTGAAAGTGAGGAGAACTATGCATTAATGGTAAATGCTGATAAAGAAAGTGCTGAGAGCAGTTCTGAAGCTGCTGAAACAAAGGTACCTCAGACTACTTATGCTTTTCATACTGATGATATTAATGAGTTGAGAAGATATCTTAAAACCATGTTTGTTAGCTATATAGATCAAACTTTAACATGTGAAAGATTAACTTCTGAAAATCTTGCATATAAGAAAAGAAATGATTTCTTAGAAAAAGAGTTAGTCATATTCCATCAAACTCAGAAGGATAGAGATGATGCTTTTTATGTTAGGGATGAAGTGCTAAAAATGAATGAATCTCTAAAAACTGAGTTAGAAAAGGAAAGAGAGATAATCAGGACTTGGACTAACTCTGGCAGAACAACTCAAAATTTGCTAAGTAGTGAAAATTGGAAAGAGGGCTTAGGTTATGGAGAAAATAAGAATGATAAAGGAACTGAAGAAATTAAGCCTGTTGTTAAGCAAAAGCCAAAGTTAAAACCTGTTAAGTTTGTAACTGTAAAGTCTGATAATGAGAAATCAGAAGTTAAAAAGGAATTAACTTCTGACAAACTAAAACAGGAAAAGACAGCTGAAGTAAACATAGGCTTAATGACAAAGAAGCAGCTTAAGCATAAGCTGAAAGATGTCAAGAATGCAAACAAGGTAAAATCACCTAGGAAAAATAGGAATGGAAAGGAAGGTGTGAATAAAAGCAATGATTATAAACCTGTTCCTGATGCACCTAGGAAAACATGTCATAACTGTGGAAGTTCTAACCATCTGGCTTCTTTTTGCAGGAAAAATAAGAATATTAACTCCTTACCTTCGAAATCAGGAGTTAAGAGTCAGTCAGTTAGATACAAACCACAAAATCCTTGTTTTCATTGTGGTAGTTTATGGCATTCCATTTATACTTGTAAGGAATATCATAGTCTGTACTATGATTATTATCAAATAAAACCTTCTTTGAAGAAAGTTTCCATTGTTCCTTCTAGTATAAATTCTGATTCAAAGTCTGATAATGTAAATTCTAATAAGAAAAATGTTAACATAAACTCTGATGCTAAATCCGCTGCAAATGTTAACAAACTTAATAAGACCAAAGGATCCAAGCAAGTCTGGGTCCTTAAAACTAATAATTAGTGGTCTTTATGATTGCAGGGCAACAGGAAAAATATTCTAGCTCTGGACAGTGGATGTTCAGGTCATATGACTGGAAATAAGGCCCTGCTATCAGACTTTGTAGAGAAAGCTGGCCCAAGTGTTTCTTATGGAGATGGCAACATTGGAAAAACATTGGGATATGGCAATATCAATCTTGGGAATGTCATCATTAAAGAAGTAGCTCTGGTCTCAGGACTTAAACACAACCTTCTGAGTATAAGTCAAATCTGTGACAGAGGTTATCATGTTGATTTCTTTGAAGAACACTGTGAAATTGTGAGTAAATCTAAAGGCAAAGTTGTTCTGAAAGGATATAGACGTGGTAACATTTATGAAGCTAAGCTTTCAACAAGTACTGATGGCTCTGCAATCTGTATGTTAAGTAGAGCATCAATTGAAGAAAGCTGGAATTGGCATAAGAAACTCTCTCATTTAAATTTCAACAATATAAATGAACTGGTCAAGAAAGATCTTGTGAGAGGATTGCCAAACACAGTATTTGCTCCTAATGGTCTTTGTGATTCATGTCAGAAAGCCAAACAAAGAAAATCTTCATTCAAGAGCAAGACTGAATCATCAATTCTTGAGCCTTATCATCTTATACATGTTGATCTATTTGGTCCAGTAAATGTCATGTCTATTGCAAAGAAGAAGTATGTGTTGGTCATAGTGGATGAGTTCACCAGATACACATGGGTGTATTTCTTGCACACAAAAAATGAAACTGCATCTATCTTGATTGATCATGTCAAACGGCTAGATAAAATGGTCAAAGATTCTGTGAAAATTTTAAGGAGTGATAATGGCACTGAGTTCAAGAATTTGATAATGGAAGAGTTCTGCAAAAGCCATGGAATAAAGCTGGAATTTTCTGCTCCTGGAACTCCACAGCAAAATGGAGTTGTTGAAAGGAAGAATAGAACTCTCATTGAAGCTGCACGTACAATGCTTGAAGAAGCAAAGCTTCCAACCTATTTCTGGGCTGAAGCTGTGCAGACTGCTTGTTTTACTCAAAATGCAACACTCATTAACAAGCATGGAAAAACACCATATGAGATGGTGAAGAAAAAGAAGCCAAATCTGAAATATTTTCATGTATTTGGATGCAAGTGTTTTGTTCTCAAGACTCATCCTGAACAGCTATCAAAGTTTGATCTAAAAGCTGATGAAGGAATCTTTGTTGGATATCCACTTTCCACAAAAGCCTTCAGAGTCTATAATTTGAGAACAAAAGTGGTCATGGAATCTATCAATGTCTCTTTTGATGACAAGAAGATCACTGGTCTTAAAGATTTCGTTGACCATGATCAGCTGAGATTTGAAAATGAAGACTCATATTCTGATACTGAAAAACCTGACAGTCTAAGTCCTGATACTACAAACTCTGACGGATTAAACTCTGATGTTATTGAAACTGTGGTGACTACGTTAAAGGAAGATGCACCTATGCAGGGGGAGCATACTCAAGATCCTACCATATCTCAAGAAACATCAGAACATTCATCTGGCTCTTCAAGTTCTGATTCGTCAAGTTCTGATAAGCCAAGTTCTGATAGTGCTGAAAATCTAAATACTGAAGAATCCAACTCAGAGAGCATAGTTTCAGGGGGAGCATCAGAAAATGAAAATAAAGATAGCATGGATCATGGGGGAGCATCCAGTTCTAGAGAAAACATTCCATCTGCAAGGAAGTGGACAAAATCACATACACCTGATTTGATAATTGGAAATCCTGATGCAGGTGTCAGAACTAGAACAGGTACTTCAAATGAGTGTCTATACAATTCTTTTCTCTCTCAGACTGAGCCAAAGAAAGTAGAAGAAGCTCTTCAAGATGCTGATTGGGTGCAAGCAATGCAGGAAGAGTTGAATGAATTTGAAAGAAACAAAGTCTGGACCCTAGTGCCAAGACCAAAGAATAGATCTGTTGTTGGTACAAAGTGGGTATTCAGAAACAAAACTGACAGTGATGGCATAATTACAAGGAATAAGGCAAGGCTGGTTGCAAAAGGATATTCTCAACAGGAGGGAATTGATTATGATGAAACATTTGCACCAGTTGCTAGGTTAGAAGCCATAAGGATATTTTTGGCTTATGCTACTCACAAAAAGTTTACTGTCTTTCAAATGGATGTGAAAAGTGCTTTTCTCAATGGAGAATTGGAGGAAGAGGTATATGTTGAACAACCTCCAGGTTTTGTAGATACCAAACATTCAGATTATGTCTACAGGCTTGATAAAGCACTTTATGGACTTAAGCAAGCTCCTAGAGCATGGTATGAGACTTTAGCACAGTTTCTTATGGAAAGTGGATTCAACAGAGGAACAATAGACAAAACACTGTTCTACCTCAACCATGGAAAGGACTTACTTCTGGTCCAGATTTATGTTGATGATATCATTTTTGGATCTACAAATGACAAACTTTGCAAGAAGTTTGCCAAACTAATGCAGTCAAGATATCAGATGAGTATGATGGGGGAACTTAGCTATTTTCTGGGCCTTCAAGTCAAGCAGAATGAGGAAGGCACTTTTATTTGTCAAACCAAGTACACCAGAAACTTGCTAAAGAAATTTGGAATGCAAGATTGTTCAAGTGCATCCACTCCAATGGCCACTGCAACAAAACTGGATAAGGATACCGGTAAATCAGTAGATATTACTGACTACAGAGGTATGATTGGCTCTCTACTCTATCTAACTGCTAGTAGACCAGATATCATGTATGCTATATATCTTTGTGCAAGATTTCAAGCAGATCCAAGAGAACCTCACTTAACAGCTGTAAAAAGAATCTTTAAGTATCTTAAAGGAACAGCTGCTCTGGGATTATGGTATCCTAGAAAATTAGATTTTAAACTAATAGGTTACTCAGATGCAGATTTTGCAGGTTGCAAAATTGACAGGAAAAGCACAAGTGGAAGCTGCCAATTTCTTGGAGGCAGATTGGTTTCTTGGTACAGCAAGAAACAAAAGTCAATTTCCACATCAACTGCAGAAGCAGAGTATATTGCTGCAGGAAGCTGTTGTGCACAGATTCTTTGGATGAAGAATCAGTTACTGGATTATGGGTTAACATATTTCAAAATCCCTATTTACTGTGATAATCAAAGTGCTATTGCTATGACAGGTAATCCAGTTCAACACTCAATGACAAAGCACATCAGCATCAGGTACCACTTCATCAGGGAACATGTGGATGAAGGTACAGTGGAATTGCATTTTGTTCCCACAGATCAACAGTTGGCAGATATCTTTACAAAACCATTATGTGAAGCTACTTTTACAAGATTGGTAAATGAACTTGGAATGGTTTCAGGTTCTTTCTTTAAATCTGCTTAGACTTGTTCTGTGTTATCAGACTTTATGCTCAGTATTTACAGAATTAATCTCATTGTGTATTCTGTGCTTAATTGATAAATGTCTTTAAGTACTGACTGTTGTCTGATATATGTTTCTAAACTCTGATAAGTGATATATTTGTTCTAGTACCTATTCAATCCTATGAGGACAAACTGTGCTAGATACTGACCTAGTAGTCTTCAATAAACAAATGATTCCATGGAAGAAGTAATTATTTCAGTGGAAATCTTATGACACTAGCAAATTCTGATAATTGAGCTTAGTTAAGTTCACTTTGTATATCTTATTACTAAGTCACAAATTAGAATAATGCTACTCATCTGTTAAGTTCTGATACTAGTAAAACTGCTGAGTGCATTAAGTGCTGATAGACCTCTCTTATCAAAAGAAAAAGCAAAAAGATTAAAGAATAAAATCAGGTACTCCTTTGAGATCTAGAGTAAAAATGTGAAAGGGACGACCCAAGTGCATTGCTGGTATTAAGTAAATATGCATTAAAAAAGCAAAATATTTTCTTGGTGACTTTTCACACTCTATGATTACTGGAGAAATACTCTGATAATAGCATAAATTCTGATAAACAGTCGTGACTCACTTACACTGAGAAGCCACTGTATAATAGAATTTCAAAAGATGCATAAAATTATCACAAAACAGTTGAGGTGGCCTCAAGCATGAACTCATTCATCAGTAGGTTTCAGGATAATGACAGCTCTTTAGCAAAATTTTAGTTATGCCTTATTTCTAAGATGTACTGAAGTGAATCAGACTTTACTCTTTATCTGTTATTTAGCTTAATGCACACACTAATCACTCCATCTGAATGATGAAAATTACTGTGGTGGTCTATGTTATTGTAGATAAACAGTCATTGTGTCATTTTTGCACAAATTCTGAGGAAAAGTTCTAGTTCACATTCTGATGATTCAGTTCTGACATTCATAACTAAGAACTTGTATGAGGATTTACTAAGATGAGCATTCCTTTTTCGAATTAAGAAATTATGTACTGATGACTGTTAAGTTCTGGTATAGGTCTAAGTTCTGATTTCTCAGTCTAATCCTTTACTTGGCTTATTTTTGAATGAAATTTAATAACAGTCTCAGTTTGTACTCGCATATGTTGAAGTGGAAGATTAATAGTCACTATGATTAGGATTAATGGTTTTGTACTTGAACAGTCCACTATTTCTTGTGTCTTGTGCGGTCTAGACCATGATTCCTCTTTCCAATGACTGTTATTCTTTTTCAAAGTCTAGGGAGACGAGGTAGAATTAATTCTACCTGTCAGCATTAAATATCTTTGCGTCTATTGGCATTCTTTTGCCTATATAAACAACCACTTCACATCAGTTTTTCCATCACATTCTTCTCACACACTTATCCTCCTTCTTCTGTCAAAAACACAATGGTTCGATACAACATGTTTTTGAACACACAAACCTTCACAATGGAGCTCAGTTGTGCCGACTGGCAGTAGGAGTGGCATGTAATAGCCATTCCTGAGGAGATCTGGGATTCTGTCCCACAGGAGGTGCTAACTCACCTCCTATTCTTCTATATGGACTACCATCGCCATCTGGAGCGATTGGAGGAGGAAAGGCGGGAAGCTATCCGTCAGCAAGAGCGAATCATACGACTCGCCATCTTGTTCGTCGAAGATAGGAAGAGGAAGATGACTTAATCTCGTCTTCTTCCTGTTCTTCTTCATCCTCAGCTTTGTCAGGCTTCTTAGCTAGGACTAAAGCTGTTGACATTAGGATTAGAAGCTTAGGGAAAATCTTGTATTGATGTAATTTCTATTTCATATATGTATTGACTTGATATATTAATGAAAACTATTTTTACTTCAAGATTTTGTCTCTGAGTTATTTTATCTTGTGTTGTTAAATCCTGCTTGATATTCTGATGACCATTTAAATTTTGTCTTCATGTAAGTTCTGATTCTCTGTCAACACTTATTCATCGAAATTATCTCGGTCATTTTTAACATGATTCATTTTCAGAATATTAATGTTGCAGTGAAAAATAATTCAATCAGAACAAAGACTGTTCCTCAAACACCTCAAAAGAGGAGAAGCATTACTTTGAGAGATGAATCAGATTCTGAGGATCAGATTCCCTCTTCAGAACCTGTGGTAAATGAAGCTGAGAAGGCAACTTCTCAGAAGGATTCTGCAATTGGGGGTTCTAGGCTTCTCAAGAGGCTTAGACGTATGACGGTTCCTGAAACTCCCAAGGAATCCAAATCAACAAGGAAGTACAAGAAACAGATGGCACAAAGGCCAGTTTCAGATGATGAGGAGGAAGCAGCTGAGGAAGGGGATCAGGAATCTCTGATCTCACAAGACAAGGAATTTGCTCCAGTCACTTCTTCTCCATCAACTCCATCTCAGGAACATGTATCTGACAAGGCTAATTCACCTTCTGTGTCTCTTGTTGATCCAGGCATAAGTGCTGAAATTGATATTCAGAACCTGGTTATGCCTGAAATACTTTTCTTAGAAGCTCCAACAGCAAATAATCCTTCCACAACACCTGTTACTGATGCAGTTCAAACTCCTGAGTTATCACTAACACCTTCTCTGCATCAAGATGCTGATGATCAGATTTTAGGTGAGCATCAGGATATGGCTGTTGATCAGAACTTAGTATCAGATCAGCAATTAGAGGATGCTGAAGCTTCCATTGCTACTCACACTGTTGTCTTATCAGAAGATACTGATTGTCTAAGTTCTGATGCTGCAAATGTTGGAGATACTGGTGAGGCTGCTACAACTGTAGATGCTGATGAAGCAGGTCCTTCAGGACATACTCCTCCACTGACTCTTCCTAAGTCTGAACTGGTAAAGGAGTTTGTTATCAGGGATGCACCAGTACCTTGGAGTGAAACTCCTGCAGGTCAGGAGTGGACTAAGGAATGGAACTCAGTTTCATGTGTTCCAAATGCTTTACATCTTGCTGAGCACTTGACTAAAGCTGATGAAATGTTACATTCTGATGATTTTAAAACCCAGCTTAGAGTCACTGCATTGAGTACTAAACATCTACAAGGTCTTCATTCCAACACTCATGCAGAGCTACACAAGATTCAGGAGAACTTTATCAAACAGGAACAAGTTTGGAAAATTGATAAGAAAAAGTTCTTCCAACCTACCATTGACAGGGTTGCTTATATTGAGAAAACTCAAGAGAAGCAACAAGCTCAGATTGATCAAATTCTGACAAATCAAGCTTCTCAGCAATCGCAACTTACTGAAATCCAGACCTCAGTGGAACTACTTATCTCTCTTTTATTACCTGCTGATGCCAAAAAGGGGGAGAAGGTAATTAAGTCCAAATGCAAAACCAACAAGACACTGCAAGGAAAGGATGATGGAAAAGATGACCAAGGAAACTCTGGAATGGGTAGTGGTCATAGTCAAGGTAGAAGGTTTACATCAAGACAAGCTAGTCACAGAACAAGTTCTGATACTGGGAAAAGAATAAGTTCTGCTGCTGGTAAAAGGATAAGTTCTGATGAACTTCTAGATCTTGATGAGGAAATGTCAAGACAGTTATTTCTTCAAGAAAATCCAGGGATGGACTTGGAAAGTTTAAAGGAAAAAGAAGCCAGACTTAAATCAGAGAAAGTCACATCTAAATATGAAGCTTCTGGTAAAAAGTTACTTCCAAAACCTAAAGGCATTGTGATCAAAGAAAGGATACATACTGAAGAAACTTTGGCTAGATCACAACCACAGATAGATCCAAGATCCAAGGGTAAAGAAAAGGTTGGTGAACCTATCAAGCCTTATGTACCTCCTGAGGAAGAAGAAATTACTGATGGAAAAGATGATCTTGCTCTGACTTTAAGAAAAGTTCTTAAAACAACCTCTGACATGGCTCAAGTTGTTCAGAGTCAAGAAATTGTAAGTTCTGATATTCAGAAGAAGCAAGTAACCTCTGACAGTGCTTAAGTTAACTTGATATCAGAAAATAGATCTAAAACACTCCTACCAAGATTCACTAAAGCAAAACAGACTCAATCTTTGAAGACTACTCCAAGTGGTTTTGAAGCAAGAGTAGTTACTGGAAAGGAAGCTAGAGATAAAACTGGATTGGGAAGTGCTGATGAAAGAAGAGTACACAACACTACCGATGATCCAACTTCCTTGAGTGAACCAGGTATTGGAGCAACTCCTGAGAGATTGAATCAACTAGAATCTGTACAGATGGTTTACCATACCTACTTGAAAGAATACATCATATTGTATTTCATGACAGATGGTAGGGTTTATCATATAAGACAAAATGCCATTCCTTTGAAGTATTTTGAAGAATTGGAGCATATACTTTTCTTACTTCAAGTGGATGACAGAATAACAGAGACTGCTATAAACTACTTAAAAGAACAGATTCAGAGACAGAAAAGGCTTTATTCTGTTAAGTCTGACAGTAGATATGTTCCAAAGTACAGAGATCACAATGGGGATATTGTTGATATGAAGCCTAATACTGCACAGATCAGAACGTATCTTGGTATTAAGGGACTTGAATTCAATCTTGAATCTGACAAAGCTTATGTCATAAGACTAGACCAGGAGTTAAGGAAAGCACAGATTAATGATCTCAGAGCTGCAATCTTTCAAACTGGTGAAGATACTGCAGAGCTTAAAGGTGTTAAAAGGAGAATGATTGATGAACTAAGATATGCTGAGAAATGTTTGTTGAAGAACTATCTCAGAACAACTCCTGACATCAGAGAGATCAGAAGATGATGAAGCCAAGTCGAAGATCTACAACTGCTTAAATTCTGATATTTATGCAGATTGAAGTTGTTATCAGAAGTTGAAATTGGTAAAACTTTAAGGACTGTAAGTTGTAGTTATCTAGTCTATTTCTCATGCATTTGTACTTAATGTTTTTGACATCATCAAATATCTGTTTAACTTGTATATTTTGTTAATTTACAAGTTGGGGGAGATTGTTAGATATATTTGATAATGTCATGGCTAATATGTTTTATGTTTAGCTTTCAGATCTTGTGTGAACAGGATAGATCAGTACTTAACTGTTGATCAGTACTTATACTGGAAGTCAGGACTTAAGGATATCAGTACTTATATTATCAGGAGATAATCATCAGAAGATAGATATCAGAACTTAAGTGCTGAAGGACAATCAGATAAGGACAGTAGCTGATTAAAGGAAAGAAGATAGAGATAAAACATAAGAAGAGATATGCATGAAGAAGGAATTCCGTGAATAATGGAATACTTGGAATAGAAGATATCTGATTGATATATTTTAGGAAGCATAATTATATTCCATATCAATTAGTGATTATCTTGTAACTGTGTAGTATATAAACACAGGCATAGGGTTTACACTATAAGTGTTATCATTATCGAAGTTATTATTCTTTATAACCCTAGCAGCTCTCGTGATATTTGTTCATCACTGAGAGGTAACAGTTCCATATTGTAACAGAGTTTATTGTTTCAATAAAGTTTGTTTTCTGTTCGATTTGAGTGTACTATACACTGTATTCACCCCCTCTACAGTGTGTGTGTGACCTAACAACCCTACTTACCAACCACCACGGACCGCAACAGGTTAAAGTATGCACACAAGCCAAACACACTAATATATTACAAACCGTTCAATTCCCAACTATTTCAAACTCAAACTGAGTATTAAACATTATTACAAACTTTTACAAATTTAAATTATCCCAAAAGAAGCCTACTAGCTCAGCTTTCTCAACCTGAACCCCTAGCTCTCGCGCTGGACTGGGGATCCTCCTTACCAACTGGTTCCTTTTTAACTAGAAAGAATATAAACAACATTGCACAAATGAGCTAACTAGCTCAGCAAGTCACAATGACAAAACTGAGAATAATGATCATTAGGTGAATATGATTATGATATCAAGTGAACAATGGATTATGATTTAGAATTGGATATTATACTTTTAATTTAAAAAAATCAAGGTTAGGCTGCTGATCAGTCAGGCACTAACCCCGAGCAAGGCACACAGCATTGCTCTAACTACTGGATCCAAGGCACACATTGGCCTAACTTGACCATTATATGGTCTGACCACGAATCTGGTCCACAATTTTATAAAAACAATCCAATTCTAATATAATAACAGAATATGCAATAATAAACAATAACCGAAATCATTAACAATAATAAATGTTTAACAATGGAAGGGTTTCAATCCTTATAAGGATCAATAAGGCAATTTAAAAGCTTGGATGCTGGGTAATGAAAGAATTGGATAACGAAGGATTCAACATTTCAGGGTTTCAAAGATTTGGGCTTTCAAAGCATAGGATACAATGATTGAATGTACAAGTAATTCAGTTCAGTGTTTGGGATTTTGTTTGCATGTATTTGTGGAGTAGTATTGTATACTTGAGGTTCGTGTTTGGGTATACAACAATCAATGGTCTAGAAAGAATAGGGTTTATGGCTCAAGAACAATAACTGGAATCAAAGTTTAGGTTTCAGTGCTTCAAAGCACTTGCAATATCAATCTGACTATCAAATACTACAATATCTCGAGAAAGTTCAGAACACTTGCCTGATATTAGCTTACTACACTGCACTCGTTTCCAATCACAAGCGTCTTACTCTTCAACTATCTGTTTCCCTTTCCTACATCTTGCCTCTTCTGCTCACATATCATAAACATCTATCAATAATTTACTCATGGAATTCTATTCAACACATACTTCTATCTACCCTTCGTTTTACCCAAATTCGATTAACGGATTGAAAGCTATGCAATAATTAAGTAAACACCGAATATATAGACCGATAGTCAATTAACAAGTCATATATAGCACATAATACATCACGTAATCAATGATATATTATTTATAAAGAAGTCTCGGGTCATAAATAGGCGTTCTGGTATTTAAAATGATTTTTAAAACATTTTTCGGAATTAAAACGGGTCGTTGGATCAATTTTGGGTTAATAAACAGGGTTAGGTTGGCCAATTCTGGCTCCGAAATAATTTTAGAATAATTATCGAGCCTTGGAAATAATTTAGAATAATATTTTAAAGCTCGAAACTATTTTTCAGAATTTTAAATCATTTTTAAATAATTAAATCTAATTAAATAATTAATTGAAATCAATTAATAATTAATTAAATCAATTAATCAATTAATTTTCAAATTAATTGACCAATTAATCAATTATAAATTAACTGAAATTAATTAACTAATCAATTTAGATTTATTTATGAATTAAAAATAATTTTCAGAATTAAAATATTAATTTTTAGAATTTTCAGAAATTAAAAACGAATTTTTATAATAAAAATAAATAGGAAATATGATTTTTTAAACATTTTATAAATAGGAATCCTAAATTTGCAAAGTCTGGAAACTTCAGGGACCTAACTGTATCGTCTCCAAAAGTCCAGGGACCAAACTGCAATTTTACACCCCGTCGCCGGAAAACAGTCGGGTTCGCCGGAGAACACGATTCCGACCTCCTCACCTTACCACAAGCTCCAGATCACATCTACAAATTACCAGGAATACAATCATGCAATCAAAACAACCTAACAATCCCTGAGTTGGCCGGAATTTGGCCGTGAAGTTTTCCAGTTTCCGGCGAACATCGGAAAACTTCAAAACACAACTCCCTTCTCTACAGACCTCGTTGGTTCATGAAACT
This sequence comes from Apium graveolens, assembly GCF_009905375.1. Taxonomy (NCBI): domain Eukaryota; kingdom Viridiplantae; phylum Streptophyta; class Magnoliopsida; order Apiales; family Apiaceae; genus Apium; species Apium graveolens. The sequence continues at coordinate 235,024,691 of NC_133648.1, read as the reverse complement.
TATACGACTAGATTGCAAATTTCACAAAGAACACAACCCACTATAACACAACATCAATCTATCACAGAATAAGAAACCCTCAAATTTCAATTAAGAACATTCATACGGGTTATAAACCCTAATTTTGAAATTCGAAAATTAAACCCACTTTTGAGCATGTTATTGAACTCCAAATCAGACGTATGACATATGAAAATCATCAGGAAAACAAGCTCTACAACATGCAATCATCAAATCATACAAACAATCATCCGAACAAAAATTCATATTTTTAATAAAATAAATTCGAAAATAAATAAATTTTTAGAAAAATAACCTTGATTTCTGCAGTGAAACAAAGCTCAGAATCTGATAGAACACTTCAAATCCTTCGTTTTGGTTACTCAAGCTTTGAAAACAGAGATCGGTAACGCCTTCGTTTTGCTGTTTGATTCTTAGAACAGTTTATGTAATTAGGGCTTTTCTCTGAAAATTATATAATTATCTGTCTGCAAATGATTTTGATACGAAATAAAATACGGTAAAAGGCTATTTATAATTACGGAAAATTAGTATCCCGTTGGATCATTCCGGATATAAAACAGTACGTTTATTTGTAAAAACTGATCCAAACGGTATCGGTTTTCGGGATAATTATCCAAATCAGTACAATTTGTACTGCGGTCTTGGTCTCAGCGCCTGGTTACACGTATTACGAAGTGATAATTGGGATAGTTTAATAAAAAGCTCCCGTTTATCGAAAATACGGGTTTTATTGATTTACCAAAACGAATATTGTATCGAAAATGTTGCGCCGGGACCCGCGCAGGACAAATCATACGCCGGATCGAAAAAGTCAAAACATGGAATATGCTCGGAACATTACAATTAGGTTAGAAAGGAGTTCTCGAAAGAGTTTCGGGTTCCAAAAACGTAATAACGGGTGACGTCGGTTGGTTCCCGTTTTTATAAAATAGATTTTAATTACCCGAAAAAAGATTTTAGAAATTTCATATGATTCTTATAAATCCATAAACCAACATAAAAATAATTAGGAAGATATGACAATTATCTATATTTTATTTTGGACATATAAAAATTAAAATACTCAATTAATATTATTTTTGAATATTCAAGTACAGATAACACTTAACAATTAGCTCACATAATAGACACTGAACACACATAATAATTATATAATAGCAAAAATAATTACACGATATATCCCGGATATTACATCCTTCCCCCTTAAAAGGATTCTGTCCTCAGAATCTCTAAGAAAATAAATTAGGGTACTTTTCTCTCATATCACTTTCTAACTCCCAGGTTGACTCTTCAACCTTTGGGTTTCTCCATAAAACTCTTACTAACTTTACCACTTTATTTCTCAATACTTTCTCTCTTTCCTCTAGAATCTCTACCGGACTCTCTACATATGATAAATCTGCTTGAAGTTCTATTGGCTCATATTCTATTACATGCCTGGAGTCTGGATTATATTTCTTAAGCATTGATATATAAAAAACATTGTGAATGTGCTCCATGTGCGGAGGTAACGCCAACTCGTAAGCTACCTTGCCAATACGCTTTAGGATTTTAAAAGGTCCGACATATCTTGGGTTTAGCTTCCCTTTCTTCCCAAACCTCGTTAGTCCTTTCCACGGTAATACTTTCAATAATACCAAGCTTCCTTCTTCAAATTCCATGTCTTTTCTTGACTGGTCTACATATTTCCTTTGACGATCTTGTGCGGCTATTAATTTTTTCTGGATAATTTCAACAACTTCCTTTGTCTGCTGCACCAATTCAGGTCCGAGTATTTTGCGTTCTCCTACTTCGTCCCAATATACTGGAGATCTACACTTGCGTCCATAAAGGGCTTCATAAGGTGGCATTCCAATACTGGCGTGATAACTGTTGTTATAGGAAAACTCTACCAGGGGTAAATGCTCGTCCCAACTTCCTTTGAAATCAATAGCACAAACACGTAGCATGTCCTCGATTGTCTGGATCGTTCTTTCACTTTGACCATCCGTTTGGGGGTGATAGGCCGTACTCATATTCAATCTTGTTCCCAAACATTCTTGAAAACTCTTCCAAAATCTTGAATTAAATCTTGGATCTCTATCAGATACAATAGACACTGGAACTCCATGACGAACTACGATCTCTTTCAAGTACATATGAACTAACTTGTCGAGCGAAAATCATTCATTTATAGGCAGAAAATGAGCTGACTTGGTAAGTCTATCTACTATAACCCAAATGTCATCATGATTAGTCCTTGTCCTTGGTAATCCAACTATGAAATCCATGGTAATATGTTCCCACTTCCATTCTGGAATCTCCAATGGCTGTAGCAATCCGCTTGGTCTCTGATGCTCTGCTTTAACTCTCTGACAGGTATAGCATTTACTAACCCATTCCGCAATTTCCCTCTTCATATCTGGCCACCAATAATTCTTCTTTAAATCTCTGTACATTTTGGTACTCCCTGGATGGATGGAATATCTTGAACTATGTGCCTCTTGTAAAATTTCATTTTTCAGCTCCGTCACTGGTGGAATCCAAATTCTTGAGGAAAACCTAAGAATACCTTGATCATCTTGTTGCGTGCATAATTCCTCACCTACCAAACTATTTATATCTTGATCCATTACCTCTTTCTGGCATTTCTTTATTTTCTCCAATAACTCCGGTTGGAAAATCATACCGTACACTTTTGCTTCCTCAGGCTTGCAAATTCTAATCTCCAATTCCAATTTTTGAAATTCTTTACATATCTCTTCCGGTACGGATAACACATTTAACTTTTCCTTCCGACTTAACGCATCTGCTACAACGTTCGCCTTACCGGGATGATAATTAATTGAGCAATCATAATCCTTGATCAATTCTAACCATCTCCTTTGTCTCATATTAAGTTCCTTCTGGGTAAATATATATTTCAAACTTTTGTGATCCGTGAAAATCTCACATTTTTCTCCATACAAATAATGTCTCCAAATCTTCAAAGCGAAAACTATAGCTACTAACTCCAAATCATGAGTAGGGTACTTTTGTTCATGTGGTTTCAATTGCCTTGACGCATACGCAATCACCTTGTCATGCTGCATAAGAACACATCCTAATCCTTGGTAAGAAGCATCGCTATAAATTACGAAATTCCCTTGATCGTCTGGAATTGACAAAACAGGTGTTGTGATTAATCTCCGCTTTAATTCCTGAAAACTTTCTTCGCACTTGTCATTCCATATAAACTTTTCATTCTTTCGTGTAAGCTTTGTCAATGGTGTTGCAATTCTTGAGAAATTCTGAATGAATCGTCGATAATATCCTGCCAATCCCAAGAAACTTCTTACCTCAGTGGGTGTTCTCGGTCTTTCCCAATTCGTAATTGCCTCGATCTTTGTCGGGTCCACTTTGATCCCTTTATTACTGACTATGTGTCCTAAGAACTGAACTTCCTGTAGCCAAAACTCACACTTCGACAATTTAGCATATAACTTCTTTTTCTTTAAAATCTCCAAAACTGTCCTTAAATGTTTCGCATGATCCTCCTCCTCCTTTGAATAGATCAAAATATTGTCTATAAATACTATAACGAACTTGTCCAAATATTCCTTGAAAATTCTGTTCATCAGGTCCATAAACGCTGCTGGGGCGTTGGTCAATCCAAAAGACATCACTAAAAACTCGTAATGTCCATACCTTGTTCTGAAAGCTGTCTTTGGTATATCTTCTGGTTTGATTTTCAGTTGATGATATCCCGATCTTAAATCGATTTTGGACAAATACTTGGCTCCCTTCAATTGGTCAAATAAATCATCAATCCTGGGTAACGGATACTTATTCTTGATTGTCAACTTGTTGAGCTCCCTATAATCGATGCACAGTTTCATTCTTCCATCCTTCTTCTTGACAAATAATACCGATGCACCCCACGGGGATACGCTGGGTCTGATTACTCCTTTCTCTAACAGCTCTTGTAATTGCTTCGCTAACTCTTTCATCTCAACGGGCGCCATTCTATACGGGGCCTTGGATACTGGTTCGGTTCCAGGTGCTAAGTCAATTGCAAATTCAATTTCTCTATCTGGAGGAAGTCCTGGTAACTCGTCGGGAAACACGTCTGGAAATTCCTTCACAGCGGGAATATCTTCAAGTTTTGCTAGCTCCTGACTTCTGTCGATCACATATGCTATGAAATGCTCACATCCTTGTCATAGTAACTTCTTGGCTTGAATCATCGTTAAGAACTTCTTTATCTACTTCTGTCCCTTGAACGTTACTATTCTTTCGTCTGGCATTTTCACCATTACTTTCTTATTTCGACAATCTATCTGAGCATCATGCTTAGATAACCAATCCATTCCTAATATAACGTCAAATTCTCCTAACTTAAACGGTATCAAATCTACACAAAACTTATTACCAGAAATCTCAATCTCACAATTCCCACAAACTTGGTTAAAAGTTACACGTTCTTGATTTGCTAATTCCACCGTCATTATTTCATTTAAATACCCAACTGGACAATTTAACTTACTAACAAAATCTTGTGAAATAAACGATCGAGTTGCTCCCGAATCTATTAACACTTTGGAACATAAAGAATTCACATTAAGCGTACCTGCCACGACATCCGCATCCTGGATCACATCCTTCACCGACATGTCAAAAACTCTAGCCCTCGGAGTCTCATTCACTGTTGGGGTAGATCCCATAATCCTCAATGCATTACTGACTGGGGCTGGTGTCTTGCAATCCCTGGCCATATGTCCTGGCTTCCCACATTTAAAGCATGTAAATCCAATGGCTGGAACCTTCACTGCTGGATTCCGGATAGGCTGATCCTTATTTGCTGGCTCTCTTGCTGGCTGATTTCGGCACTCCCTCGAGTAGTGCCCTTTCTGGTTGCATTTAAAACATACCACATTCAACTTATTACAAACTCCTCCATGCTTCTTTCCACAAACTTGACAATCCGGAAAAGTTAATCTCAACTAATTCGGTTGATTCACATTAGCTGGACGATTGCCCTGGCCTCCGTCTCCTGCGTTTTGTCTCCTGAAATTAAAATTTCTCCCTGGCTGAAACTTGCCCTTCTTAAAATTTAGAAACTTCCCTGTTTGTGACTGACCCTCACTTCCCTCAACTTTCCTTTTCTTGCTTTCCTTTTCTTTCTGGAACATCTCACTCTCTGTCTCTGCGATCATAGCTTTCTGTACAACCCCGACATAGGTATCCAATTCAAAAATAGCTACATTCCCTCTGATCCATGGCTTCAAGCCTTGCTGGAATCTCTTAGCTTTCTTTCTATCAGTATCAACATACGACGGCACATACCTTGACAATTCTTCAAACTTCCCCTCATAATCTATTACCGACATGTTCCCTTGCTTTAATTCTAAAAACTTCAGCTCCATTTGATCCTGAACAAACTGAGGAAAATACTTTTCTAAAAACAATTCCTTAAACCTTTCCCAAGTAATAACATCTGTGCTTTCCAATGTCTTCACCATCTCCCACCAATAGGTGACCTCATTCTTCAGATAGTAACTTGCAAATTCAACCTTCTGCTCCTCTTTCACTTTTACCAAGGCAAATGCCTTCTCTATTTCCTTTAACCACACATTTGCTTCAATTGGCTCTAAGGAACCCTTGAATTCTGGTGGGTTTACTGCCTGAAAAGTTTTGAAAGTTGCCTGGGGATTGTTTGTCTCTGCTGTTGTTGTGCCAGGTGAACTATTTGTTGGGCCAAGATTTGAAGAATCTGGGCTATTGCTGGGTCCATGGGTCCTGGGTTCACATTCTGGTTTGTATCATCTTGGTTATTATTGTTGGTTTCTTCATTCTGGGTGTTGGTGCGGGTATTTCTTCTGGGAGGCATTTTCTGTAAAGAATCAATCAATTTATTTAGCTTTTGAATCAAATCTTTGTATAAAAGAAAAGTTTTGTAAAATAGGAATATCTCTTTTTGAAAACAGTTATAACTAAATAAATTGCATGCTTCTTTACAGAATATAAACAGTTATGGAAAACAGGGTACATGGTATCACAGGGTGTACTGGTGCAATAAATAAGGTAAAGTAAAACAGGTGCAATAAAGTAAATGACAGTATTGGAAAGGAAAAAGGTACTAATATATAGATCAAAAGTTTTAGGCAGTACAAGCGTAAAGATGCTTCGAAAGTAAAAGCAAAAAGGGTACAACAACCTACTCACTAGTCAGCATCGCTAGTTTATAAATACAACTCAAAAGTCTACTGATACACACTACACACTACTGTCCATACTACATAACCATAACAACACTGCTCAGCATCTCCATCTCAAAATCTCTGGCTCATGGCAAATCTAGACCTCCTATTTCCTCAAGCTCCTCTAGAACCCACTTAGCCCACTCCACTAAAAAATCAGGGGTGATGTCCTCACGTGTAGCCTCAGCAATCCTTACAACAGCTGCTCTACGAAACGCCTGAATCCTCTCCCTAAGTCGCCTCTCACCACTCCCCATCTCTATGGTACGCATGATATACAATAACTCCTGGATCTAACCCTGTAGGAATCGCTGCTCCATAAGGCAAGCCTCAAACTGATGATATGGGACAGGATAGGAAGAGAACTGGAAAGGTACTCCTATGACTGAATGACTAGTAAAGCCTGAATCAGCAGGTGGGGGTCCTCTGACAGGTGGCCTCATGCTTGGAGGTGGAATAGCCTGCAATGGTACGGGCTGCAACACCGGTGGAGGTAGAATAGCCAATGCTGGTGGAATAACAGGTGGTGGATCCGATGCTGGTGCTCCAACTGAAGGCTCTGAGTGATCAGCTGATACGGGAATAAAAGAGTCGGCCATTCTGCTATCTGAAAGCATATCGTAATATAAGAATCTCGTACCACGACGCAAACTATACTAATACCGGTTATACCATAACACTCAACCTCTCGACGTTCTATCATCCTATACCTTACTTCTAATCCTATCCCTCTACCCATTCTCGTCAACCTAGGCTTGTGTCAGTGACTTATAACCTGTAGCTCTGATACCAAACCTGTGGCGCCCTCCAAACCCGGGTCAGAAGTTTGGGGTCCACACACACCTTAATTATAACCTGCTTATAACAATAATAAAGATAATAATATATGCAGTGACCCTACTTACCAACCACCACGGACCGCAACAGGTTAAAGTATGCACACAAGCCAAACACACTAATATATTACAAACCGTTCAATTCCCAACTATTTCAAACTCAAACTGAGTATTAAACATTATTACAAACTTTTACAAATTTAAATTATCCCAAAAGAAGCCTACTAGCTCAGCTTTCTCAACCTGAACCCCTAGCTCTCACGCTGGACTGAGGATCCTCGTTACCAACTGATTCCTTTTTAACTGGAAAGAATATAAACAACATTGCACAAATGAGCTAACTAGCTCAGCAAGTCACAATGACAAAACTGAGAATAATGATCATCAGGTGAATATGATTATGATATCAAGTGAACAATGGATTATGATTTAGAATTGGATATTATACTTTTAATTTAAAAAAATCAAGGTTAGGCTGCTGATCAGTCACGCACTAACCCCGAGCAAGGCACACAGCATTGCTCTAACTACTGGATCCAAGGCACACATTGGCCTAACTTGACCATTATATGGTCTGACCACGAATCTGGTCCACAATTTTATAAAAACAATCCAATTCTAACATAATAACAGAATATGCAATAATAAACAATAACCGAAATCATTAACAACAATAAATGTTTAACAATGGAAGGGTTTCAATCCTTATAAGGATCAATAAGGCAATTTAAAAGCTTGGATGCTGGGTAATGAAAGAATTGGATAACGAAGGATTCAACATTTCAGGGTTTCAAAGATTTGGGCTTTCAAAGCATAGGATACAATGATTGAATGTACAAGTAATTCAGTTCAGTGTTTGGGATTTTGTTTGCATGTACTTGTGGAGTAGTATTGTATACTTGAGGTTCGTGTTTGGGTATACAACAATCAATGGTCTAGAAAGAATAGGGTTTATGGCTCAAGAACAATAACTGGAATCAAAGTTTAGGTTTCAGTGCTTCAAAGCACTTGCAATATCAATCTGACTATCAAATACTACAATATCTCGAGAAAGTTCAGAACACTTGCCTGATATTAGCTTACTACACTGCACTCGTTTCCAATCACAAGCGTCTTACTCTTCAACTATCTGTTTCCCTTTCCTACGTCTTGCCTCTTCTGCTCACATATCATAAGCATCTATCAATAATTTACTCATGGAATTCTATTCAACACATACTTTTATCTACCCTTCGTTTTACCCAAATTCGATTAACGGATTGAAAGTTATGCAATAATTAAGTAAACACCGAATATATAGACCGATAGTCAATTAACAAGTCATATATAGCACATAATACATCACGTAATCAATGATATATTATTTATAAAGAAGTCTCGGGTCATAAATAGGCTTTCTGGTATTTAAAATGATTTTTAAAACATTTTTCGGAATTAAAACGGGTCGTTGGATCAATTTTGGGTTAATAAACAGGGTTCGGTTGGCCAATTCTGGCTCCGAAATAATTTTAGAATAATTATCGAGCCTTGGAAATAATTTAGAATAATATTTTAAAGCTCGAAACTATTTTTCAAAATTTTTAAATCATTTTTAAATAATTAAATCTAATTAAATAATTAATTAAAATCAATTAATAATTAATTAAATCAATTAATCAATTAATTTTCGAATTAATTGACCAATTAATCAATTATAAATTAACTGAAATTAATTAACTAATCAATTTAGATTTATTTATGAATTAAAAATAATTTTCAGAATTAAAATAATAATTTTTAGAATTTTCAGAAATTAAAAATGAATTTTTATAATAATAATAAATAGGAAATATAATTTTTTAAACATTTTATAAACAGGAATCCTAAATTTGCAAAGTCTGGAAACTTCAGGTACCTAACTGTATCGTCTCCAAAAGTCCAAGTACCAAACTGCAATTTTACACCCCGTCACCGGAAAACAGTCGGGTTCGCCGGAGAACACGATTCCGACCTCCTCACCTTACCACAAGCTCCAGATCACATCTACAAATTACCAGGAATACAATCATGCAATCAAAACAACCTAACAATCCCTGAGTTGGCCTGAATTTGGCCGTGAAGTTTTCCAGTTTCCGGCGAACATCGGAAAACTTCAAAACACAACTCCCTTCTCTACAGACCTCGTTGGTTCATGAAACTTATACGACTAGATTGCAAATTTCACAGAGAACACAACCCACTATAACACAACATCAATCTATCACAGAATAAGAAACCCCCAAATTTCAATTAAGAACATTCATACGGGTTATAAACCCTAATTTTGAAATTCGAAAATTAAACCCACTTTTGAGCATGTTATTGAACTCCAAATCAGACGTATGACATATGAAAATCATCAGGAAAACAAGCTCTACAACATGCAATCATCAAATCATACAAACAATCATCCGAACAAAAATTCATATTTTTAATAAAATAAATTCGAAAATAAATAAATTTTTAGAAAAATAACCTTGATTTCTGCAGTGAAACAAAGCTCATAATCTGATAGAACACTTCAAATCCTTCGTTTTGGTTACTCAAGCTTTGAAAACAGAGATCGGTAACGCCTTCGTTTTGCTGTTTGATTCTTAGAACAGTTTATGTAATTAGGGCTTTTCTCTGAAAATTATATAATTATCTGTCTGCAAATGATTTTGATACGAAATAAAATACGGTAAAAGGCTATTTATAATTACGGAAAATTAGTATCCCGTTGGATCATTCCGGATATAAAACGGTACGTTTATTTGTAAAAACTGATCCAAACGGTATCGGTTTTCGGGATAATTATCCAAATCAGAACAATTTGTACTGCGGTCTTGGTCTCAGCGCCTGGTTACACGTTTACGAAGTCATAATTGGGATAGTTTAATAAAAACCTCCCGTTTATCGAAAATACGAGTTTTATTGATTTACCGAAACGAATATTGTAACGAAAATGTTGCGCTGGGACCCGCGCAGGACAAACCGTACGCCGGATCGAAAAAGTCGAAACATGGAATATGCTCGGAATATTACAATTAGATTAGGAAGGAGTTCTCGAAAGAGTTTCGGGTTCCAAAAACGTAATAACGGGTGACGTCGGTTGGTTCCCGTTTTTATAAAATAGATTTTAATTACCCGGAAAAAGATTTTAGAAATTTCATATGATTCTTATAAATCCATAAACCAACATAAAAATAATTAGGAAGATATGACAATTATCTATATTTTATTTTGGACATATAAAAATTAAAATACTCAATTAATATTATTTTTGAATATTCAAGTACAGATAACACTTAACAATTAGCTCACAGAATAGACACTGAACACACATAACAATTATATAATAGCAAAAATAATTACACGATATATCCCGGATATTACACTTAATTTCTACAGTTCCTTTATCATTCTTATCATCTCCATAACCTAAGCCCTCTTTCCAGTTTTCACTACTTAACAAATTCTGAGTTGTTCTTCCAGAGTTAGTCCAAGTCCTGATAATCTCTCTTTCCTTTTCTAACTCAGCTTTTAGAGATTCATTCATTTTAAGCACTTCATCCCTAACATAAAAAGCATCATCTCTATCTTTCTGAGTTTGATGGAACATGACTAACTCTTTTTCTAAATAATCATTCCTCTTTTTGCAAGCAAGATTTTTAGAAGTTAATCTTTCACATGTTAAAGTTTGATCTCTATAGCTAATGAACATGGTTTTAAGATATCTTCTCAACTCATTAATATCATCAGTATGAAAGGCATAAGTAGTTTGAGGTACCTTTAACTTAGCAGCTTCAGAACTACTTTCAGCACTTGCCATATCAGCATTTGCCATCAAGGCATAATTCTCCTCACTTTCAGAATCTGAGGTGTCTGTCCAGCTTTTGTTCTTTGTGACAAGAGCCTTGCCTTTGTCACTCTTCACTTTCTTGCAATCAGGAGATATGTGGCCTTTCTCACCACAGTTGTAGCATTTGACATTTGTATAATCTCCTTTGTCAGACTTTCCTCCTTTGCCCTCAGATTTTCTGAAATTCTTCTTATCAAAACTTGAACCTTTCCTGGAAAACTTCTTTCCCTTCCTGAACTTCCTGTATACAATCTTTGTGATTCCTTTCACCATAAGGGCACATAGCTTCATCATCTCTTCATCAGCATCCATCTCAGGCAAGCTTTCATATTCTGAGTCATCATCACTATCATAACTTGATGACTCAGTATCAGACTTTGTGAAGAGTGCTTTACCCTTGCCTTTCCTTGAGGTAGTTGCCTTGGGGGATTCTTCTTCAGCCTTAAGAGCAACTGTCCTTGACTTTCCTCATTTCCTCTTGCTTCTTTGTTCCATCTCAAGTTCATGAGTCTTGAGCATCCAATAAATTTCATCAAGAGTCGTTTCATCAAGATTATAGTTGTCTCTCATTGTTGTTGCCTTCAAATCCCAGCTTTCAGGAAGAGCCAACAGGAATTTAAGGTTTGAATCTTCAAGATCATACTCCTTATCAACCAGTGACAAATCATTCAAGAGTTTGACAAATCTATCATATAAATCAGTCAATGACTCATTAGTCTTTGAGTCAAAGTGTTCATACTCTTGAGTGAGTATTGTCTTCCTGTTCTTCTTAATCGTATCAGTTCCCTGACATCTTGTTTCTAAGGCATCCCATATCTCCTTTGCAGTCTTGCAGTTTATTACCCTGTTTGACATTACATTATCAATGGCACTATGCAGTAAGTGTCGTATCTTAGCATCCTTAGCAATTGATGTGATATCTTCAGCAGTGTAGTCACTCTTCTCCTTTGGTACTGACTTTGTTGCTTCATCTGCAACTGCAACAGCGAGTTTGGTTGGTTTGTGAGGCCCTTCCTTGATTCTATCAAGATATTCTGGATCTGTAGCTTCCAGAAACATAGTCATCCTCACCTTCCATATGGGATATTCAGATGATCTCAATATGGGAACCCTAATAGCTTCATATCAGCTATGGATTTGTGTCTTTGGAGGTTCTTCAGTTTTGGTGGGCTTAGTTGGAGTTTCTACTTCAGACATGATTGTTTTTGGATCTTAAACTGTTTGTATGTTAATAGATAGGCTCTGATACCACTTGTTAGGTCATACACACTGTAGAAGGGGGTGAATACAGTGTATAGTACAATCAAATCGAATTCTAATAACACAAGTAACAGAAAACAGACTTTATTCAAAGCAATAAATTATATTACAGTATGGAACTGTCCTCTCTCAGTGATGAACAAATATCACGAGAGCTGCTAGGGTTACAATGAATAATCTTCTCGATAATGATAACACTTATAGTATAAACCCTATGTCTGTGTTTATATACTACACAGTTACAAGATAATCGCTAATTGATATGGAATATAATTTTGCTTCCTAAAATATATCAATCAGATATCTGTTTTTCCAAGTATTCTATTCTTCATAGAATTCCTTCTTCATGCATATCTCTTCTTACGTTTTTCTTAATCTTCTTTTCCTTTCAATCAACCGCCTTCCTTATCTGAACATTTCCTTTAAGTCCTGATATTATCTTCTGATAAATATCTCATGAACCTTAAGTACTAATGACTTAAGTTCTGACTTCAGTATAAGTGTTGATTCCAGTTAAGTACTGATTTGTCCTGTTTAAGTAAGATCTGAAAACTAAACATAAATCATATTAGACATGACATTATCAAATATATCTAACAGTCTGGATGAGGATGAGGATGTCAGCTATGTCAATCTAGCCCTAATGGCCAAGTCTGATGAAACAGAGACAAGCTCTTCAAGTAATCAGGTAATCACCACTAACCTTGCAAATTTATCTAAAGCTGGGTGTAATGATATCATAAATGATATGTCTATAGAATTATATCATTTGTGTGTTACACTTAAGTCTCTTACAAAGGAAAATGCTAAAATCAGAGAAAACAACTTGTTTTTAAGTGAGAGGAATAATGTGCTAGAGTCTTAGTTCATTGAATTTGAAAAATTGAGAATTGAGTGTAAAATTGCTAAGGATGAATTAACTGAGTCCTTGAAGAAAGAAGAGATCTTGAAGAAGCATCTTCAACGAGAACAAAAGGTGATTAAGGCATGGAAAATATCTAGAGATGGTCATGCTCAAATCACCAAAGTTCAAGGTATTGAGTCCTTTTGTGATGCAGCCTGGAAGAAGAATAAGGTGAAACTGGAATCCAACTTGGTTGAGGGATTGCTAACAGATGTGGATTCGACGGATGATGAGAGTCATCCGTCGGATAACCAAAAGAATTATCCATCGAGTGACATAAATCCTCATCCACCGGCTGTAAGCAAACCTGTGAGTAAAACCAAACTTGCCAAGTTAAATGAAAAGTATGTATCAGTTTCCAAAAACTTTATTTCAGGAGAATCCAGTCAAGTGAAGAAGGAGAAAAAGGCTAATGTTGTTCATATGATTGTCAAGCAATTAAGTGACAGACTAGAAAAGATTGAGGTTAAAACAGAGGCTAAAAGGAAAAATAATAGAAATGGTAAACTAGGAATTAACAAGCATAATAACTACACACCTGACAAATATGCTCCTTGAAAAATCTGTGTCAAGTGTGGTAGTGTAAATCATTTGTCTGTTAATTGCAAAACTGCCATGCCTACTTCCATATCTGTGCCACCTCATTTTCCCAACATGAATGCCATACCTTCTATGCCTATGAATGCTATGTCTACACAGAATATGAATGCACAGTTTGCTAATATGCCATTTGCACCTAATCCTTATTATGCTGCATTTAGTATGCCACAAATACCATTTAGCATGCCTTACTGGAATAACATGTTTACCAATAGCATGCCATTCCCTGTTGATCAAAATATGCATGATAATTTTGCTGTAATGAATGGTTTCAAAGGTCCAACTCAAATGACTAAGGATGAATCTGATATCCCCAAGTCAAATGAGATCAAACCTAAGAAACAGAAAAAGAAAGCTATCAAGGCAGGACCCAAGGAAACTTGGGTAACAAAATCAACTTGATTTGATTTTGATGTGTGCAGAGAAATAGAAAGAATCTATGGTACTTGGATAGTGGTTGTTCAAGACACATGACTGGTGATTCTACCCTACTCACAGACTTCAACGAGAGAGCTGGCCCAAGTATTACTTTTGGAGATGACAGCAAGGGTTATACTGTGGGATATGGCTTGATTTAAAAAGACAATGTCATCATTGAGGAGGTTGCCTTAGTGGATTCTCAAGCACAATTTATTGAGTATCAGCCAGCTTTGTGATAAAGGCAACTCAGTAACCTTCAACTCAGAAACCTGTGTTGTGACTAACAAGAGGAGCAACAAAGTGGTTCTCACTGGTGTGAGAAAAGGAAATGTGTACCTAGCTGACTTCAACTCATCAAATGCAGAATCTGTTACTTGTCTTCTCAGCAAAACAAGTTAGGATAAAAGTTGGTTATGGCACAAGAAGCTATCCCATCTAAACTTCAAGAACATGAATGAAATAGTAAAGAAAAACTGGTTAGAGGCATTCCTCAAGTGGAGTTTTCTAAGGATGGACTGTGTGATGCTTGCCAGAAGGGAAAGAAAATTAAAGCATCATTCAGAAAGTAGCTTGATTCAATAACTGAAGAACCTTTGCAACTGCTACACATGGATTTGTTTGGACCAGTCAATGTGTTATCCATTTCAAGGAAAAGATTTTGCCTAGTAATTGTAGATGATTTCTCAAAGTTCTCTTGGACATATTTCCTAAAGTTTAAAGATGAGGCTAGTGAAATCATCATCAATCACATAAGGCAAGTCAATAATCATCCTGATTTCAAAGTTAGAAGAATCAGGAGTGACAATGGAACTGAGTTCAAGAATTCTGTCATGAGAGCATTTTGTGAAGAAAATGGGATCCTGCATGAGTTTTCAGCAGCAAGAACTCCACAACAAAATGGATTAGTAGAAAGGAAGAACAGATAACTTATTGAAGCTGCAAGGACAATGCTTGAAGAATCTAAATTACCAACATATTTATGGGCTAAAGCTGTAACAACTGCATGCTACACTCAAAATATGTCTCTGATTAATCAAGAAAAATGTATGACTCCCTATCAATTGTTCAAGAACAAGAAGCCAACTCTAAATTTTCTTCATGTCTTTGGCTGCAAATGTTATATCTTGAGAAATCAAACTGATCAGAATGGGAAGTTTGATGCTAAAGCAGATGAAGGAACTTTTGTTGGATATGATGTTGGTAAAGCATATAGAGTCTACAATCTAAGAACCAACATTGTTGTGGAATTAATACATGGTATGTTTGATGATAAAAGAATTGAAGGACTGCAAGATGGAGATTACCATGAGAGCCTCAAATTTGACAATGTAGAGATGGTTAGTGATGACAGTGATGATGAAAGTTATCAAGAAACAGTATCAAAGGATAATGCAGAAAAACCTACTACCAATGAAGCATAAAATTCAACATTTGTCGGGTTGCATAATGCTTCATCCATCGGGAGACAATCTGCTTTATCCGTCGGGAGATAACCAGCCTCATCCGTCGGTACTAAAAATTCACCATCCGTCGGGTCATCAAAAGAAGCTGGAAGTTAGAATAGACCACTTACAGAAAGTTCCCCTTTCTCAAATCAAAGATCCATTAACTCAGGGGGAGTTTCTAACAATCAAAACTCAATCACACATCAAGACAACAATGAGGCCTCTTCATCTAGAGCTAATCTACCTCAAAAAGGAAATGGACAAAGGATCACCCCTTTGAGCTCATCATTGGTAATGTATCTTCTAGAGTTCAAACAAGAAGAGCAACTCAAGAAGAATGTCTATACAGCAGTTTTCTTTCTAAGGAAGAACCAAAGAAGCTAGAAGAAGCTTTGTTGGATCCTGATTGGATTTTAGCTATGCAGGAGGAGCTAAACCAATTTGAGAGGAATAAGGTATGAAAGCTGGTACCCAAGCCTAAATGAAAGAATCCAATTGACACCAAATGGGTATTCAGAAACAAGATGGATGAAAATGGCATAGTAGTCAGGAACAAAGCTAGATTTTTTATTAAGGGCTATTATCAACAAGAAGGAATAGATTTTGATGAAACATTTGCTCCTGTTGCAAGACTTGAAGCCATCAGAATTGTTAGATATATTTGATAATGTCATGGCTAATATGTTTTATGTTTAGATTTCAGATCTTATTTGAACAGAACAAATCAGTACTTAACTGATCAGTACTTATACTGGAAGTCAGAACTTAAGGGATATCAGTACTTATGTTATCAGGAGATAAGCATCAGGAGATAGATATCGGAACTTAAGTGATGAAGGACGATCAGATAAGGACAGTAGCTGATTAAAGTTAAGAAGATCAAGATAAACATAAGAAGAGATATGCATGAAGAAGGAATTCCGTGAAGAATGGAATACTTGGAATAGAAGATATCTGATTGATATATATTAGGAAGCAGAATTATATTCCATATCAATTAGTGATTATCTTGTAATTGTGTAGTATATAAACACAGACATAGGGTTTACACTATAAGTGTTATCATTATCGAGAATATTATTTACTATAACCCTAGCAGCTCTCGTGATATTTTGTTCATCACTGAGAGATAACAGTTCCAGATTGTAACAGAGTTTATTGTTTCAATAAAGTTTGTTTTCTGTTACATAAGTTCTTGAAGTTTGATTTGATTGTAATAAACACTGTATTCACCCCCTCTACAGTGAAAGTGTGACCTAACAAGTGGTATCAGAGCCTTCTGTTAACACACATACAGTTAAAGATCCAAACACAATCATGTCTGACACAGAAACTCCAACTAAGCCTACCAAAACTGAGGAATCATCAAAGACATCAACTCAGAGTCGATATGAGACTATCAGAGTTCCCATATTGAGACCATCTGAATATCCCATATGGAAGGTAAGGATGACCATGTTTCTGGAAGCAACAGATCCAGAATACCTTGATAGAATCAAGGAAGGGCCTCACAAACCTACCAAGCTCGCTGTTGTAGTTGCAGGTGAAGCAGCAATGACCGTACCAAAGGAAAAGAGTGATTACACTGCTGAAGATATAGCATCTATTGCTAAGGATGCCAAGGTACGACACTTATTGCATAGTGCCATTGATAATGTAATGTCAAACAGGGTAATCAACTGCAAGACTGCTAAGGAGATATGGGATGCACTGGAGACAAGGTGTCAAGGAACTGAAACAGTTAAGAAGAACAGGAAGACAATACTCACTCAAGAGTATGAACACTTTGACTCTAGGACTAATGAGTCATTGACTGATGTATATGATAGATTTGTCAAACTCTTGAATGACTTGTCGTTGGTTAATAAGGAGTATGATCTTGAAGATACAAACCTTAAATTCCTGTTAGCTCTTCCTGAATGTTGGGATTTGAAGGCAACAACAATAAGAGACAACTACAATCTTGATGAGACAACTCTTGATGAAATCTATGGAATGCTCAAGACTCATGAACTTGAGATGGAACAAAGAAGCAAGAGGAAAGGAGGAAAGTCAAGGACAGTTGCTCTCAAGGCTGAAGAGGAATCCCCCAAACCACCTTCCTCAAAGAAAGACAAGGGTAAAGCTCTTATCATAAAGTCTGATACTGAGTCATCAAGTTCTGAGAGTGATGATGACTCAGATTCTGAAAGCTTGCCTGAAACTGATGCTGATGAGGAGATGATGAAGCTGTGTGCTCTTATGGTGAAAGGAATCACAAAGATTGCATACAGGAAGTTCAGGAAGGGAAAGAAGTTTTCCAGAAAAGGCATAAGTTCTGATAAGAAGAATTTCAGAAGATCTGAAGGAAGAGGAGGAAAGTCTGACAGAGGAGATTACGCTAATGTTAAATGTTATAATTGTGGTGAGAAAGGCCACATATCTCCTGATTGCAAGAAGACCAAGAGTGACAAAGGCAAAGCTCTTGTCACAAAGCAGAAAAGCTGGACAGACACCTCAGACTCTGAAAGTGAGGAGAACTATGCATTGATGGCAAATGCTGATAAATCAAGTTCTGAGAGCAGTTCTGAAGCTGCTGAAACAAAGGTACCTCAGACTACTTATGCTTTTCATACTGATGATATTAATGAGTTGAGAAGATATCTTAAAATCATGTTTGTTAGTTATAGAGATCAAACTTTAACATGTGAAAGATTAACTTCTGAAAATCTTGCTTTTAGGAAAAGAAATGATTTCTTAGAAAAAGAGTTAGTCATGTTCCATCAAACTCAGAAGGATAGAGATGATGCTTTTTATGTTAGGGATGAAGTGCTAAAAATGAATGAATCTCTAAAAACTGAGTTAGAAAAGGAGAGAGAGATTATCAGAACTTGGACTAACTCTGGCAAAACAACTCAAAATTTGCTAAGCAGTGGAAACTGGAAAGAGGGCTTAGGTTATGGAGAAAATAAAAATGAAAAAGGAACTGTAGAAATTAAGCCTGTTGATAAGCAAAAGCCGAAGTTAAAACCTGTTAAGTTTGTAACTGAAAAATCTGAAAATGAGAAATCAGAAGTTAAAAAGGAATTAGCTTCTGACAAACTAAAACAGGAAAAGACAGCTGAAGTTAACATAGGCTTAATGACAAAGAAGCAGCTTAAGCATAAGCTGAAAGATGTTAAGAATGCAAACAAGGTAAAATCACCTAGGAAAAACAGGAATGGAAAGGAAGGTGTGAATAAAAGCAATAACTATAAATCTGTTCCTGATGCTCCTAGGAAAGCGTGTCATAACTGTGGAAGTTCTAACCATCTGGCCTCTTTTTGCAGGAAAAATAAGAATATTAACTCCTTATCTTCAAAATCAGGAGTTAAGAGTCAGTCTGTTAGATACAAACCACAAAATCCTTGTTTTCATTGTGGTAGTTTATGGCATTCCATTTATACTTGTAAGGAATATCATAGTTTGTACTATGATTATTATCAAATAAAACCTTCTTTAAAGAAAGTTTTTGTTGTTCCTTCTAGTGTAAGTTCTGATTCAAAGTCTGGTAGTATAAGTTCTGATGAGAAAACTGTTAACATAAAATCTGATGCTAAATCCGCTGCAAATGTTAACAAACCTAAAAAGGCCAAAGGATCCAAGCAAGTCTGGGTCCTTAAAACTAATAATTAGTGGTCTTTTTGATTGCAGGGCAACAGGAAAAATATTTTAGTTCTGGACAGTGGATGTTCAGGACATATGACTGGAAATAAGGCCCTGCTATCAGACTTTGTGGAGAAAGCTGGCCCAAGTGTTTCTTATGGAGATGGCAACATTGGAAAAACTTTGGGATATGGCAATATCAATCTTGGGAATGTCATCATTAAAGATGTAGCTCTGGTCTCAGGACTTAAACATAACTTACTGAGTATAAGTCAAATCTGTGACAGAGGTTATCATGTTGATTTCTTTGCAGAACATTGTGAAATAGTTAGTAAATCTAAAGAAAAAATTGTTCTGAAGGGATTCAGGCGTGGTAACATTTATGAAGCTAAGCTTTCAACAAGTTCTGATGGTTCTGCAATCTGTTTAGTGAGTAGAGCCTCAACTGAAGAAAGCTGGAATTGGCACAAGAAACTCTCTCATTTAAACTTCAACAAGATAAATGAACTGATCAAGAAAGATCTTGTGAGAGGACTTCCAAAATCAGTGTTTGTTCCTGATGGTCTTTGTGACTCATGTCAGAAGGCTAAACAAAGAAAATCTTCGTTCAAGAGCAAGACTGAATCATCAATTCTTGAGCCTTATTATCTACTTCATGTTGATCTATTTGGTCCAGTGAATGTCATGTCTATTGCAAAGAAGAAATATGCGTTGGTCATAGTAGATGAGTTCACCAGATACACATGGGTGTATTTCTTGCACACAAAAAGTGAAACTGCGTATATCCTGATTGATCATGTCAAACATCTGGATAAATTGATCAAAGATTCTGTGAAAATTTTGAGGAGTGATAATGGCACTGAATTCAAGAATCTGATAATGGAAGAGTTCTGCAAAAATCATGGAATAAAGCAGGAATTTTCTGCTCCTGGAACTCCACAGCAAAATGGAGTTGTTGAAAGGAAGAATAGAACTCTCATTGAAGCTGCACGAACAATGCTTGAAGAAGCAAAGCTTCCAACCTATTTCTGGGCTGAAGCTGTGCAGACTGCTTGTTTTACTCAAAATGCAACACTCATTAACAAGCATGGAAAAACACCATATGAGATGGTGAAGAACAAGAAGCCAAATCTCAAATACTTTCATGTATTTGGATGTAAGTGTTTTGTTCTCAAGACTCATCCTGAACAGCTATCCAAGTTTGATCTAAAAGCTGATGAGGGAATCTTTGTTGGATATCCACTTTCTACAAAAGCCTTCAGAGTCTATAATTTGAGAACAAAAGTGGTCATGGAATCTATCAATGTCTCTTTTGATGACAAGAAGATCACTGGACTTGAAGATTGCATTGATCATGATCAGCTGAGATTTGAAAATGAAGATTCATATTCTGATACCTCAAGTCCTGACAGTCTAAGTCCTGATACTGTGAATTCTGATGGATTAAACTCTGATGTTATTGAAACTGTGGTGACTACGTCAAAGGAAGATGCACCAATGCAGGGGGAGCATACTCAAGATATTATCACATCTCAAGAAGCATCAGAACATACATCTGGCTCTTCAAATTCTGATTCGTCAAGTTCTGATAAGCCAAGTACTGACAGTACTGAAAATCTAAATGCTGAAGGATCCAACTCAGAGAGCATAGTTTCAGGGGGAGCATCAGAAAATGAAACCGAAGACAGCATGAATCATGGGGGCGCATCCAGTTCTAGAGAAAATCTTCCATCTGCAAGGAAGTGGACAAAATCACATACACCTGATTTGATAATTGGAAATCCTGAGGCAGGTGTCAGAACTAGAACAGGTACTTCGAATGAATGTCTTTACAATTCTTTTCTCTCTCAGTCTGAGCCAAAGAAAGTGGAAGAAGCTCTTCAAGATGCTGATTGGGTGCAAGCAATGCAGGAAGAGTTGAATGAATTTGAAAGAAACAAAGTCTGGACCTTAGTGCCAAGACCTAAGAATAGATCGGTTGTTGGTACAAAGTGGGTATTCAGAAACAAAACTGACAGTGATGGCATAATTGTAAGGAACAAGGCAAGGCTGGTTGCAAAAGGATATTCTCAACAGGAGGGAATTGACTATGATGAAACATTTGCTCCAGTTGCTAGGTTAGAAGCCATAAGGATATTCATGGCTTATGCTGCTCACAAAAAGTTTACTGTCTTTCAAATGGATGTGAAAAGTGCTTTTCTCAATGGAGAATTGGAAGAGGAAGTATATGTTGAACAACCTCCAGGCTTTGTAGATTCCAAACATCCAGATTATGTCTACAGGCTTGATAAAGCACTTTATGGACTTAAGCAAGCTCCTAGAGCATGGTATGAGACTTTAGCTCAGTTTCTTCTGGAAAGTGGATTCAACAGAGGAACTATTGACAAAACACTGTTCTATCTCAACCATGGCAAGGACTTACTTTTGATTCAGATTTATGTTGATGATATTATTTTTGGGTCTCCAAATGACAAACTTTGCAAAAAGTTTGCCAAACTAATGCAGTCAAGATATCAGATGAGTATGATGGGAGAACTCAGTTATTTTCTGGGCCTTCAAGTCAAACAGAGTGAAGAAGGAACTTTTATTTGTCAATCTAAGTACACCAGAAACTTGCTGAAGAAATTTGGAATGCAAGATTATTCAAGTGCATCCACTCCCATGGCCACTGCAACAAAACTGGATAAGGATACTGGTAATTCAGTAGATATTACTGATTACAGAGGTATGATTGGCTCACTTCTCTATCTAACTGCTAGTAGACCAGATATCATGTTTGCTACCTGTCTTTGTGCAAGATTTCAAGCAGATCCAAGAGAACCTCACTTAACAGCTGTAAAAAGAATCTTTAAGTATCTTAAAGGAACAGCTGATCTAGGATTATGGTATCCTAGAGAATCAGATTTTAAATTAATAGGTTACTCAGATGCAGATTTTGCAGGTTGCAAAATTGACAGGAAAAGCACAAGTGGAAGCTGCCAATTTCTTGGAGGCAGGTTGGTTTCTTGGTATAGCAAGAAACAAAAGTCAATTTCCACATCAACTGCAGAAGCAGAGTATATTGCTGCAGGAAGCTGCTGTGCACAGATTCTCTGGATGAAGAATCAGTTACTGGATTATGGGTTAACATATTTCAAAATCCCTATTTACTGTGATAATCAAAGTGCAATTGCTATGACAGGTAATCCAGTTCAACACTCTATGACAAAGCACATCAGTATCAGGTACCATTTCATCAGGGAACATGTGGATGAAGGTACAGTGGAATTGCATTTTGTTCCCACAGATCAACAAGTAGCAGATATCTTCACAAAACCACTGTGTGAAGCTACCTTTACAAAATTGGTAAATGAACTTGGAATGATTTCAGGTTCTTTCTCTAAATCTGCTTAAACTTGTTCTATGTTATCAGACTTTATGATCAGTATTTACAGAATTAATCTCTTTGTATATTCTGTGCATTAATTGATAAATGTTTTTAAGTACTGACTGTTGTCTGATACATATATCTTAACTCTGATAAGTGATATATCTGTTTAAGTAATCATTCTATCCTATGAGGATAATTGTGCTAGATACTGACCTACTAGTCTTCAATAAACAAATGATCCCATGAAAGAAGTAATTATTTCTGTGGAAATCTTATGACACAAGCAAATTCTGATACTTGAGCTTAGTTTAGTTTACTTTATTCATCTTATACTAAGTCCCAAATTAGAATAATGCTACTCATCTGTTTAAGTTCTGATTCTAGTAAAACTGCTGAATGTACTAAGTGCTGATAAACCTCACTTATCAAAAGAAAAAAAAAATAAAAAAATAAAAAAATAAAAAAAAAATCAAAGAGTAAATCAGGTACTCCTTTGAGATCTAGAGTAAAATGTGAAAGGGACGACCCAAGTGCATTGCTGGTATTAAGTAAATATGCATTATGTTATGGATTAAAACTACTATATATAATTGCTGTATTTGATACTAAGGAACGTGAGCTTCGAGGCTCGATTTGACTGCTCTTGTGTTTCGGACTCAATCTGCCTTAACAAGATGCCTACGTACCTTGCTGATTGCCAAGGATCAAGTCAAAAAACGTAGTTCTGATTTGTGGGGTGAGACCCCTTATATAGATGTTGGTGGTCCTTGAATTGGACTTGGTATAGGAGACTTGGTGGACAAGCCTCTGAATTAGGATTGACTTAGGAGTCCTAGGAAGTAGGAAGCTGATTCCTTATCCTTTTAGGTCCCCTTGAGGCTAATCTCTAAGGATTTATATCCTTATCGGGACTCTTTTCAACATCTGATTTCTCCCTTATTAATTAATTACGAAATTAATTAATAATCAGGGCTTTTGGGCCTGTTTTATTCCACCAGGCCTAATCTGGTCCGTCAGACTTAACCTTTCTGGTCTGAATATTATACATCTTATTATTATTGGGCCTAGCAGCCCATTAATTATAAAATCAGGACTTATTTATCCCTATCATTTGCCCCCCAACTTTTGGGAAACATTGATTAGGTTTCGCAGAAGTTAAATCTATTCGTTCCCTTACAGGGTTTCGTTTTTGCGTAAAGTGTGGAGCGACCTACACATTTACAACGAATCTTCCTTTTATTCAGAAATTATCTTAATTTCCAGGAATTTTTCCCTAATTTTCTGGAATTTTCCCTAATTTTCTGGGATTTTTTCCCTTAATTTCTGGGTTTTATCCCAATTTTTTCTGGATTTTTCCCTTAATTTCTGGGATTTATCCTAATTTTTCTGGATTTATTCCTTATTTCTGAAAATATTAATATTTTTCAGAAATTATTTAAGGAATTTCCTTATTTTTTCTGGATTTTTCCCTTAATTTCTGGGATTTATCCTAATTTTTCTGGATTTATTCCTTATTTCTGAAAATATTAATATTTTTCAGAAAGTATTTAAGGAATTTCCTTATTTTTTCTGGATTTTTTCCCTTAATTTCTGGGAATTTATCCTAATGTTTTCTGGATTTATTCCTTATTTCTGAAAATATTAATATTTTTTCAGAAATTATTTAAGGAATTTCCTATTTTTTCTGGATTTTTCCCTTAATTTCTGGGATTTATCCTAATTTTCCTGGATTTGTTCCTTATTTCTGAAATATTAATATTTTTCAGAAATTATTTAAGGAATTTTCCTTACTTTTTTTTTTTTTGTAATACAGTTTTCGACCAGGAATCCATTCGACCAGGATCCTGGTCGAATTAACTCCCATATTGCCCTGGTCGACAGCTTTTCGGGCAGGATGCTTTCGATCAGGAATCCTGGTCGAATTCGGCCAGGATTTTCTCTTAATTTTGTTTTTTTTTTTTTTTTTTTTTTTTTTTTTTTTTACAATTTTCGACCAGAAAATTTTCGACCAGAAATTTTTGTTCCTTTCGGTCAGGAGTCCTGCTTTTGACCGAATTAACCTTCATTTGTTGCCCAGTCGATGCAATTCGGGCAGGGCTCATTCGATCAGGAATCCTGGTCGAATTTCGGCAGGATTTTCACCCCTTCCTCTCTTTTTTTTTTTTTTTTTTTTTTGTCGACTAGGAATTTTTCGACTAGGATTTTCGTCCTTTCGGTCAGGATTCTTGTTTTTCTGACCGAATAAAACCATCTTCCTTGCCTTGGTCGAAGCTATTTCGGGCAGGGCTAGTTCGACCAGGATTTTCCCTTGGTTTCTAGTCGACAAGGTTTCAGGCATGGCTTTCTCGATCAGAATTCTGACCCTTTCGGTCACAACTCATTCAGGAAAATACAGTTCGTGCCTTGATCGAATTGGGTCAAGAACATGTTAATGCATATAGTTTCTTAGGTCATACGTCTGGGCTGGACTCTATTGGGCCCTTGATTTGGGCCTGGATTTTATGGGCTATCCTCTGGGCCATTGTTTTTTTAACTGGGCTTTTAGCTCACGGGCTTATTTTAACCCTATTCCAATATACTGGGCCTTTTAATTGGGTCCCTTTCAAAAAGATATTAGGGCCTCAAACAGGGCTTTTATACCTGGGCCTTAGCTCTGGGCCTTTTTAGCCCTACACACTTGGATTTTCCAAGATTCTTATAAAATTGGGCCTTATCTCTAAGTCCAAATTCCAGGTTCTTTCTTCTAAGGTTTTTCTGGATTCTTCTAGAATCTTTGAAAAATTAAAATTCTTTATTTGGTCCTTCCAGGAATTTCCAGGATTTTCCAGAACCTTCTCTTTGTTGGGCCCAAATGGGCTTTTTGAGGCCCAAACCACCTCTTCTTTGGCTATATAAAGGTGGGTGGGGGGAGTGTTCCTACTCACACTCTTCACTCCTCATTCCTTCCAACTTCCTACTCTCTCAACCTTCCTTCCCTAGCTTTCAGCCTCCTTCCTTCCACAGTTTCCAGGCTTTTCCCAGCTTTACTAATGGCTGACAAGAGTTCTGAGAGGGCGGCCAAGATAGCCTCGGCTTCAAAACGAGGTAAGGATATCGAGATCCGCTCTTCATATATGTCTTTAATTGATATGATTAACTAGGGGGGATGAATATCCTTCCACTGCACATCTCGACTCCTTTAATCACTGTAATACTTGGCATAACATAGATTTCAATAAACTAAATGCTCGTTATAACGTCCCTCCCCCTTTTAGTTCCAGTCTCTGGTGGTGACCGTACTTGCCACTGGAGGCCCGATACTCTCTTCATCTACACCGACGCCCTTAATGCTGGGCTTAGGTTCCCTTTCATCCTTTTATCCCTCATCTTTTGGCTGACTTACAAATCAACCCGTGTCAGCTTCCTCCAAACGCCTGGAGGAATATTCTATGTTTTATGGTTTGTTGTCTTAGGGAGGGCTTTCCTCTTTCTGTAGCCGTTTTTAGGAAAGTCTTTCAATGTTACAATAGTTCTTCCAATATTTGTGGCTGGGTTTATGTCAAACAAAGGCCCAAAAGCAAACATATCTTTAACAGCGCCTCTATTCCTGATAATAATCCAAATTGGAGGAATAGTTTCGTCGGGTTACGTTGGGAGAATGGCGATGGGGCACGCTCTTTCGATCTTCCTTCGGGAAGGTCAGTGATGGTAGCCTCAAATCCATTCACTTAACTCCTGAAGAAACTATCATTTATAATGGGCTCACTCAGGATGATGGCACCACCACCAGCTGGACTCTTTTAGAAGGTTTTCCCTGATTCATGTGGGACTATCCTCTGTTTCTCAACAGGGTATTTCTCTTCCCTTCTCAATTTTCTTTATTTCACGCATTATTAACATCACTTATTTTGTCTTTGCTTTGTTTCAGCTGCTAAGGAGATTAACGAGGACAATGTCCCCTTGGTCGAGGAAACAGCTAGGATGAAGAAAGCTCGGTTAGCAGGCCTAGACACCCGAGGAAAGGCGACAGAGCCTATCTTTTGAGAAAGCACAAGGAGCCTATGGGGGAGGCTTCAACTGAAGGAGCTGAGGGCCATAATGCTCCTATCACTGCTGCTGCCCCTGCTGCTGCTGCTACAGGCGCCTTTCAGCCTCTCTGGGGATTCCGCCGAGGGGATACCGTGGTTGGTTCCACGAAGCATGCTTGGGATTGGTCCTACCATAGCGTGACCCAAAGGACTTTACTGATGTGGTGGCCACCCCTGACCTTGAGAGGATTAAGCTCATGGGAGCCCAATCTCTGGCTTCGGTATGCCTTCTCTTTTTTAAACTTATTTCTCGTTCTTGTAGCACTTTCTTGCCTTATACTTTGTTAATTGTTTGTTTCAGTCTAACGCCTACTTTCAAGGCGCTGTGAGGCAAGCCGAATCATGGAAGCGGGCTTCTGATAAGGCCGATAATGCCCTCAGGAGGCAGCAGAAGAAGTATGCTACCCTGGAGAAGAAGCTCAAGCGCAAGGAGGAAGAACTCGGAGAGTCTAACGCCGAGCTGGTGGTACTTCGGGCGGAGAAGGATAAAGCTATAGACAACTATCTGGACTCGGAGGAGTTTGCCCAATCCATGAGGATTAGGGATGATTCAGTCTTTCCCGAGTTTTTTAGGACTGGTTGGGACACGGCCCTTGGGACCGTGAACGAGGCTTGTCCTGATATTAACCCGGCGGACTATCTGCCCTGACGATGAGGCTTTGCTACAGAGGTTTCGTACCCGAGTAGTTGTCTCGGACCATGTTCCTCAGGATCCACTCCTTCCTCCTCCCGAGTCTTCTTCCAGACCTGCTGAGGACGACAGCTCTTCCTCCTCCGAGACGACGAGACATCCAGCGAGAGTGGAGAGGACGATGATATGGATGCCGAGGGTACTTCAGCTCCTTAGAGCTTTTTCAGCCCTGCGTGGCTTTTTTTATTTTCGAGACTTTATTTATCAAACTTTTGTAACATCTATCAGATCTATCTCATTTATCACCTTTTATGCTTTGCATCCATGCATTTGATTTTTATTTGTTAGGCCACAATCATACTTTGAAGAACTTATGAATTTCATAAAATTGTCTGGGATTCGTCCCTTACACAAGTCTTAATAAATTTCGTAATAAACTAAAACATATAAATCCTAAGCAAGCAAAGCTTCAAGGTGCTTTTCAACCTACTCGCCATCCTGACGAGTGAGAATCGTACTTCGACCATCTTACACGTAGTAAACCTTCAGGTTTTGTGCGTGCCAGGTTCTCGGGACTTCAAAAACCTCCATAGTCTCCAGCTTGTAGGTTCCTCTACCCTGAACGCTCTTGACTCTATACGGCCCCTTCCCAATTTGGGGCAAGCTTTCCTTTCTGTCCGACACCAGAAGCCTCTATTTTTCTCAAGGACTAAGTCACCTTGTTTGAAAAACCTCTCTTTAACCCTTAGGTTGTAGTAGAATGAAGCCTTTTTCTGATATTCTACTATCTTTGCGTGTGCTTTATCTCGTACTTCATCGATTAAATCCAGGGCTAACTTCTGCCCTTCCTCATTTTCTTTTCATCAAAAGCCTGAATCCTTGGAGAAGAATGTGATATCTCCACGGGAACTACTGCTTCCGCCCCATATGCCAACATGAAAGGAGTTGCATCTGTCGTGACTCTACAGGTAGTCCTATAAGCCCATAATATGGGAAGTATCTCATCTACCCAATTATTTCTCGACTTTTCGATCCTCTTCTTAGTCCATCCAGGATTATCCGATTTGCTACTTCCGCTTGCCCATTGGCTTGCGGGTGAGCCACAGAGGTGAATCGTAACTCAATTTCATTTTCTTCACAATACTTCTTGAATTCCTCATTGTTGAATTGCGTTCCATTGTCAGTGACGAGGATACGGGGAATTCCATATCGGCAATAATGTTTTCCCACAGGAATTGTGCAACCTGCTTAGTTGTGATTTTGGCCAAAGGTTTGGCTTCGATCCACTTGGTGAAATAATCAATGGCTACAATCAGAAACTTCCTTTGTGCTGTGGCCATAGGAAAAGGCCCTAGAATATCCATCCCCCACATAGCAAAGGGAATAGGTGAGTTGATAGAGGTCAGCATCTCGGGGGGTTGTCTGGCGACTGGTGCATGCTTCTGACAACGATCACACTTCTTTACATATTCTTTGGCATCAGCCATCATTTCTGGCCAATAGAAGCCTAAACGAGTTATCTTATGAGCCAAGGCCCTGCCCCCAAGTGTTGCCCACAAATGCCTTCATGCACTTCCTCAAGAGCCAATCGTGCCTCATCGGGCCTGAGACACCTCAAGTAAGGAACCACGAAAGATCTTTATATAGAATCCCATCTATCAAAGAGTACCTTAGTGCTCGAACAGTTAACTTCCGTGCCTCAATTGTATCGCTTGGCAACCAACCGGTCTGAATGTGAGCCTTGATGGGATCAATCCATGACGTCCCCAAGCCTACGGGAGCCACAAGTTTAACATCTATACT
The DNA here is from genome assembly GCF_009905375.1 of Apium graveolens. Lineage (NCBI taxonomy): Eukaryota > Viridiplantae > Streptophyta > Magnoliopsida > Apiales > Apiaceae > Apium > Apium graveolens. Next base: position 234,995,630 of record NC_133648.1, on the reverse strand, counting down.
TCGTGTCTTCAAAACACGGAAGTACACACTTCCTGAACTTTCTTCAATCTCAGATGAAGCAAACTTTGATAGCGCATCTGCTTTAGCATTTTCTTCCCTTGGAATGTGTTCAACATGGCATTCATTAAATTGGGTCATCACAGCCCTTACTAGGCGAACATACTTTGCCATCGTATCATCCCTTGCTTCAAATTCTCCCTTTACCTGGGATATGATCAACTTCGAGTCTCCACGGACCTTTAAGTTTTTGACTCTAAGTGTCCCAGCTAGACCAAGGCCAGCAATCAGGGCTTCATACTCTGCCTCATTGTTTGTGGTTGGGAAGTCTAGCTTCATGGCATACTCAATTAAGAATCCATCAGGGCTTTGCAAAACCAACCCTGCTCCACTGGAATTTGTTTTGATGCTCCATCAAAATAGAGAACCCAATATTCTTTCTCCTTGTCCCCATTGTCGACTCCCTTGTCTTGAGGTGTGGTATCTCCAGCCCCCCGACTTCTTGGTTGGGTATGGTACATTCCACCACGAAGTCAGCTAGTGCCTGGGCTTTATGGCCATACGTGGCTTATACTTGAGATCGAACTCTCCCAACTCTATTGCCCACTTAATTAGTCTCCCACTTGCCTTGGGACTGTGAATGATATTTCTCAGTGGCTGATTTGTTAGCACTTCGATTTGGTGAGCTTGAAAATAAGGACGCAGCTTTCTTGAAGCCATCACCAAGGCTAAAGCGAATTTCTCAATGGCTGAATAATTCAACTCAGCACCACGCAAAATTTTGCTGACATAGTATACGGGTTTCTGGACTTTCAGTTCCTCCTTAACCAACACCGCGCTCAAGGCGCTTTCTGAAACAGCCAAGTACAAGAATAAAACTTCACCCAGAACTGGCTTGGCCAACAACGGGGCCTGGCCCATATACTTCTTTAACTCTTCAAATGCCTTCTGATTTTCCTCACTCCATACAAAGTCTTTAATGTTCTTTAATGACTTGAAGAATGACAAGCACTTGTCTCCTGACTTGGAGATGAATCGTCCTAGCGCAGCAACCCTTCCTGTGAGTTTCTGAACATCCTTGACAGTTTTTGGGGGTTCCATGTCCAGGATTGCCTTTATTTTATCGGGGTTAGCCTCAATTCCCCTCTTGAGACCATCAATCCCAAGAATTTTCCAGATCCTACTCCGAAAGCACACTTCGTGGGATTCAACATCATCTTGTGGTACCTCAGGACCTCAAAAGCTTCCCTCAAATGGGTTATATGATCAGTCTTTACTAGACTCTTGACTAGCATGTCATCAACATAGACTTCCATAGTCTTCCCAATAAGATCCTTAAAAATTTTATTCACCAACCTTTGATAGGTGGCTCCTGCATTCTTGAGACCAAACGCCATAACAAGATAACAATAACACCAAAGTCAGTGATAAATGATACCTTTGGAATGTCATCCTTATGCATTTTGATCTGGTTGTATCCGCTAAATCCATCCATGAAACTCAGCATCTCATGTCCAGCGGTGGCATCAATCAAAGTATCAATTCTAGGCAGCGGAAAACAGTCTTTGGGACATGCATCATTCAGATCGGTGAAGTCTATACACATCCTCCACTTTCCATTAGCCTTCTTCACCATTACAGGGTTTGCTAACCACTCCGGAAATTGAATCTCCTCAATGAAACCAGCCTCTAAGAGCTTTTCCACTTCCTGCTTTATAGCCTCTTGTCTTTCCGGGGCAAAATTTCTTTTCTTTTGTTTCACTGTCTTCCGGCTTGGATCCACGTTTAACTTGTGGGTAATTAACCCGGGTCTATGCCTGGCATATCAGCTGCTGACCATGCAAACACATCACTATTTTCTTGCAAAAATTTTCACTAACTTCCCTCTAAGGGGCTCCTCTAATGTAGCTCCAATGAAAGTCATCCTCTCAGGATTCTTGGGATCTAAGGAACCGAAACCAATTCTTCTGCTGGCCTTCCTCTATTCTCATCATTTTCTCGAACATCCATATCTTCAATAGGAAGAACCTGCCCCCCGACTCCATCTGCCCTCAAAGAGGCCACATAACAGCTTCTAGCCATTTTTTGATCTCCCCTCTCTTCTCCAATCCCGTTTCGGGTGGGAAACTTCATGACTGAATGGTAGGAAGAGGGGACTGCCTTGAAGGCATGTATCCCTGTTCTCCCCATGATAGCATTATAAGTTGAACTAGCCTTTACCACCACAAAATCCAGCATCTGCGTTGCTTGCCTTGGCTCCGTACCTATGGTGGTTGGTAATTTAATTATCCCTTCCCAGGACATTCTACTCCAGCAAATCCATATATCGGCATGTCGGTTGGTGTCAACTGGGAGTCGTTATACCCCATCCTTAGAAGGTGTCGTGGAGCAAGATATCCACAGAAGCACCATTATCCACAAGGACCCTCTTAACCGGGCTATTTCCTATTATCGGCGTTATGACCAGCGGGTCGTCATGGGGAAACTTCACACCCTCTAGGTCGGAATCATCAAAGCCAATGTTACTTCTGTCCTGGCCCTCTTCGGGGCTTCTCCAACAATATGCATAACCTCTCTAGTATATGCCTTTCTGGAATTTTTGGACAATCCAGCAGCAGTTGGACCTCCAAAGATCGTGTTTATCACAGGCCCTCGAGGTCTCGGCCCTCCATAAATGGTGTTTATAACTGGTCCTCTAGGTTGGGGATTCCGCCCCTGATCATCTTGGTCCCTCCTACGATCTTCAAAGTTCTTCCTTCCATTATTGTTTCTGTCTCCTCCATCTCCAGTATACTTGTTCAGCCTTCCTTTTCGAATCAAAAACTCAATTTCATCTTTCAACTGCCTACACTCATCGGTGTCATGACCAACATCTTTGTGAAACCTGCAATACTTGCCCTTATCTAGCTTGGCGGGATCAGCCTTCAAGGGCTTAGGCCAGCGAATATCTCTGTCTTTCTCAATCTCCATCAAAATCTGACTTCTGGGGGCATTCAGCTTAGCGTATTCAGTGAACTTTTGCCCAGGTCCTCCCTTCTTGGGGTTGAATCAGGGTTTTGTTCAGTTCTAGGATACTTATCCTTAGCGATGTACTCCAAATCAGTTTTTTCGTTTCTTGCCTCAGTGGGCTCATTACTTACTACGGTCTTCCTCATACTCTCTTCAACCTTGATATACTTCCCTGCCCTCTCTTGGAGCTGCAACATGCTCTCAGGGGGTCGTTTGGCCAAAGACATCTTGAAAAACTCATCCTAGTTCCTTGTTGCAGCGCTATCATGGCTACCTTATCATCAAGGTCTGGGACTTTTAAAGCCTCCTTTGTAAAACGATTTAGGTAATCTCTTAAGGATTCTTTAGCTCCCTGCACAAGACTCATAAGAGATGCTGAACTTTTCTCATGGACTCTCCACTGATGAATTGCTTAATAAAAGCCTGACTTAATTCTCTGAATGATCCAATAGAATTTGGGGGTAGGCGACTGTACCATCTTTGAGCCATACCGACAGGGTTTGAGGGAAGGCCCGACATTTTATAGCATCATTCACGGGTTGCAGCAGCAGTGCATTAGAGAATGTCCTAACATGATTAGCGGGGTCTCCCGTGCCATCATAGGCTTTGATAGTGGGCATCTTAAATTTTCTTGAGATATGGGCATTCATTATCTCTTCTGTGAAGGGTGGAGTTGGATCATCAGGATCCCCAAGGGGAAGGAGATTGCTTGGATCAGTTCTTGGGACAGCAGCCCTTTCTTCTTACCGGACCATCCAGGTCTATGATAGGAGGAGGATTTCTCCCCCTAGGAGGTATGTGGGGTCTGGTGGCTTGGTAAGCCTCCAAATCATGCCTCAGCCTTTGGATTTCAGCCTCATGAGCCCTGATCTTTTCCTGCACTTCTTGGGGATTCGCCCCTGGGGTGCTTTGGGGGCGTTGCCTTCCATCGGCCATTGGCTCTTTTCCAGGACGCCTCCTTCTCGGGGCCACTTCATCATCCGAAGATTCGGAGTCTCTCTCAGTGTATGGACCAGAAAATTCCCGATCCTCAGGGATAGGATCCAAACCTCGTATATAGGGGGGCGACCGCCCTCGTGCTTCGCTTCGCCCAGCATATCCACTTCCTCCAACCTCAGGGTGAAGGGGCATCCCATAAGGGGGGTTAGTAGTAACAATAGTTGAGTATTCATACCCGACGGGTCGAGAATTCACAGGTATATGTATTGTTGAACTTGAGGATTCGTACCTTGAACAGTCGGGGAGTTGTCCCTTGTGGCTGAGGATGAGTTGCCCCTGTCTGGGCTTCCTCCTGAGTAGATGCATAAGTTGAATGGGGAGGAACCTCCACGGTTGATGAAATCACCTGGGTTGTCCCTGATGGTGTTCCCTCCTCTAGAGTGCTGGTTGTTCTCCGTGTTCTCGCCATGGTTGTTGTTGCGTATTTCCACAGACGGCGCCAAATGTTATGGATTAAAACTACTATATATAATTGCTGTATTTGATACTAAGGAACGTGAGCTTCGAGGCTCGATTTGACTGCTCTTGTGTTTCGTGACTCAATCTGCCTTAACAAGATGCCTACGTACCTTGCTGATTGCCAAGGATCAAGTCAAAAAACGTAGTTCTGATTTGTGGGGTGAGACCCCTTATATAGATGTTGGTGGTCCTTGAATTGGACTTGGTATAGGAGACTTGGTGGACAAGCCTCTGAATTAGGATAGACTTCCTAGGAAGTAGGAAGCTGATTCCTTATCCTTTTAGGTCCCCTTGAGGCTAATCTCTAAGGATTTATATCCTTATCGGGGACTCTTTTCAACATCTGATTTCTCCTCTTAATTAATTACGAAATTAATTAATAATCAGGGCTTTTGGGCCTGTTTTATTCCACCAGGCCTAATCTGGTCCGTCAGACTTAACCTTTCTGGTCTGAATATTATACATCTTATTATTATTGGGCCTAGCAGCCCATTAATTATAAAATCAGGACTTATTTATCCCTATCACATTAGAAAAGCAAAATATTTTCTTGGTGACTTTTCACACTCTATGATTACTGGAGAAATACTCTGATAATAGCATAAATTCTGATAAGCAGTCGTGACTCACTTACACTGAGAAGCCACTGTAAAAGAGAATTTTAAAGATGCATAAAATTAGCACAAAAACAGTGAGGTGGACTCATGCATGAACTCATTATCAGTAGGTTTCAGGTAATGACAGCTCTTTAGCAAAAATTTTAATTATGACTTATTTCTAAGATGTACTGAAGTGAATCAGACTTTACTCTTTGTCTGTTATTTAGCTTAATGCACACACTAATCACTCCATCTGAATGATGAAAATTTCTGTGGTGGTCTATGTTATTTTAGATAAACAGTCATTGTGTCATTTTTGCACAAATTCTGAGGACAAGTTCTAGTTACACGTTCTGATGATTAAGTTCTGACGTTCATAACTAAGAACTTGTATGAGTATTTACTAAGATGAGCATTCCTTTTTCGAGTAAGAAATTATGTTCTGATGACTGTTAAGTTCTGGTATAGGTCTAAGTTCTGATTTCTCAGTCTAACCCTTTACTTGACTTATCTGTGAGTAAAATTTGGTAACAGTCCTCAGATTAATTTCGAAATGTTGAAGTGGAAGATTAATAGTCTATGGTTAAAACATAATGGCACTCGTCCTTGAACAGTTCACTCTTGTTACATGTGCACATTCTCTTTCCAATGACTGTTATTCTTTTTCAAAGTCTAGGGAGACGAGGTAGAATTAATTCTACCTGTCAGCATTAAATATCTTTGCGTCTCTTGGCATTCTCTTGCCTATATACACAGCCACTTCACATTAGTCCTTCTCATCACACTTGTATCACCAAATTCAGTCTTGTTTTTCATTTACTATCACAAATGGCTGAATTGGCTGGTTCTACAATTACGGTGATGAGACTGTGCATGTCTTTTTGAATGGAATTCCAACTCCCTACCCTATCACCAACATCCCTCACAATCTCTGGATTCAATTTCCAGAGGTTATCAAACGTGATCTGTGGCCGTTCGAAGAGACCTTCACCTTCGTCGTATCGTTAGCAAGAGCGATCATTCGACTCGCTATCTTGTTTGTCGAAGATAGGAAGATAAGATGACTAATCTCGTCTTCTTCCTGTTCTTCTTCTCCTCAGCTTTGTCAGGCTTCTTAGCTAGGACTAAAGCTGTTGACGTTAGGATTAGAAGCTTAGGGAAAATCTTGTATTGATGTAATTTCTATTTCATATATGTATTGACTTGATATATAATGAAAACTGTTTTTACTTCAAGATTTTGTCTCTGAGTTATTTTATCTTGTGTTGTTAAATCCTGCTTGATATTCTGATGACCATTTAAATTTTCTTTATTTAAGTTCTGATTCTTGTCAGCACTTATTCATCGAAATTAATCTCGGTCATTTTTAACATGATTCATTTTCAAATATTAATGTTGTATGAAAAATAATTCAATCAGTGCTAACGGTTTAAATTTTGAATTAAAACTGTGTCTCTTGACAAATGAAATGGGTTTTTTCCTTGAACAAGGCAACTGGGTAAGTAATCATCTGTTTTCTCGAGCCAGTAACTATCCTTTATTACTGCATGTCTGACAGGTGGTCCAACGTAATTTTTTTTTCCAAGTATAAGACAACAGAGAGAAGATTTCTTTAATCTTTTATTTTCTTTATACTTTATCTCTCTTCTACTTTTACTCTCTTTCTCATTCTTTCTCACGTTGGTTTTTCATACAGACATTATCCAAACACCTAACAGGCATACTTGAATTTCAATATTTTTTTCACATGGCACCAAGGATTTAATCATTGATGGAGCAAGTTTGTTCCAAACAACTATGCTGCAATTCTTGATCATGCTGAAGCTCCATCTGAATTGCATTTTGTGCAAGATCTTCTTGCACATAGTGAGGTTGGGTACGCCTTAACTCAGCCTGAATTATTTTCAAGTCACAAAGTTTCTGCGTTGGGCGGACTGGAGTTTTTGAGATGGTGGTAAAACGAGAACTCCCCAGTATTATCTTCCAAGTGGTGATTTCCTATGTAGTCCTCCTGGTACAGTACGAAGAGCATTACATCTTCCAGAGATTTTACCTTCTCTATACCAGAGGAATCAGAACTTCGGGGGTTAATGACTGATTTGGGATATGAAAAGAGTCTGACGAAACTTGGACAGTTGAAACGGGCTAATATCAGAGAGAATGGAGTTTCTTCTTTGATTGGCATCACCAGGCTTTTGGCAACAAGTGTTCAAATTTTGATGCTATCCCAATTCTGAGTCAGCACATTAGGTATGCTATTATCCATCAAACTCATTTTGATTTTGCAACTGAATAATTGGTTTTATTGGGGATAGGATGACAGAGGATCGAGATGTGTTTATTTTGCTAGATTCTGTCACTTATTTATACGTATTGTACTGCTGAACCCCAGTAGTCAGCACTCAAACCCCACCTTTTAAGGTTGCAAAAAGTACTTTAACGACCTGATAAATGCTGACACAAAGAAATCAATGGTGAGACAATACAGATTCCTCAGTCTGTAAAACAGATTCTGGTAAATGCTGATCCTGCTACTTACAAATCTGTTTACTCAAATGTTCAACCAACTCACCATAACCAAAATCCATCAACCTCATACCTACCTCCTCATTCTACTCAACCCTACCCTCAGAACTTTCTCAAATCCTATCTCTCCACTTCACAGACTGCTCAACCTTCTTCTTCAGCACCTACTGTGAAGCCTAACATCCTCTAACCAAAGAGAACAAGACTGTTCCTCAAACATCTCAGAAGAGGAAGAGGATCACCTTGAAATGACTCAGATTCTGAGGAACCGATTCCTTCTTCAGAACCTGTGGTAAATGAAGCTGAGAAGGCAACTTCTCAGAAGGATTCTGCAATTGGGGGTTCTAGGCTTCTCAAGAGGCTCAGACATATGACGGTTCCTGAAACTCCCAAGGAATCCAAATCAACAAGGAAGTACAAAAAGAGGGCACAAAGGCCAGTTTCAGATGATGAGGAGGAAGCAGCTAAGGAAGGGGATCAGGAATCTCTGATCTCACAGACAAGACAAGGAATTTGCTCCAGTCACTTCTTCTCCATCACTCCATCTCAGGAACCTGTATCTGACAAGGCTAATTCACCTTCTATGTCTCTTGTTGATCCAGGCACAAGTGCTGAAATTGATATTCAGAACCTGGTTTGTGCCTGAAATACTTTTCTTAGAAGCTCCAACAGCAAATAATCCTTTCACAACACCTGTTACTGATGCGTTCAAACTCCTGAGTTATCACTAACACCTTCTCTGCATCAAGAGCTGATGATCAGATTTTAGTATCATCAGAATATGGCTGTTGATCAGAACTTAGTATCGATCAAGCAATTAGAGATGTTGAACCTCCATTGCTACTCACACAGTTGTCTTATCA